>NW_017536741.1:214611-307032 GCF_001853355.1 Bactrocera latifrons | reverse complement strand
AAAACGACAGAAACACTAAATTTTACGGAAGAAATGTTAGAAGGAAGCTGCATCCAGGCATTTTTTAAAAATTGAAAATGGGCGTGGCGTCGCCCACTTATGGACCAAAAACCATATCTCAGCAAATACTCGACCGATTTCAATCACAACCACGCCTGAAATCTCGATTATCACTTTATCATGCGACAGTATAAAATGTTCGGTGACACCCGAACTTAGCGCTTCCTTACTTGTTTTTTTAATTAAACCGATAAAGAAATGGCTCAAATAAAGGCCCCAATAGGTAAGATATCATTCGATTTTTAATGAAATACTGCTATCGTAAAACCTTTTTATGAAATGCCAATAGTGGCAAATCATATCAACGTGAAAGCATTCATTTAAGGCCGCTTGGCGTGGCTGGCATGCAACATGTGCGACGGCAATTTGCAAAGCATTTATTCAATCGAAAGTAAATATGGGTCAGCAGACAATAATCTAGGTGTATCTTAGAGTTACTTAAACAATGCAATCAGCCGCCAAGAATTTGCATATGTCGTGCCTCGAGGCGAGGCATTGGCTGCAAGCCACAGGTCATCGGGCACGTGCAGAACGTGGCGAGTGGTGTGCCGCAGCCAACTATTTCTGCGCTCGCGTGGCTTCTACAAATTGCAAGTATTTGGAAATTTTTCATTTTGTACAAATATCTCGAGAATAGTCGCAGCCAAAGTGGGACCGGAAAGCGGATGCACAATTCACAATTCGTGTGCTGAGGGAAAATTGTTCGCATTGTTGCTGGGAATAAGGGTGTTGTCAAAGGTGCAGCGCGTAATTGCAGCRAATTAACGGACTKTGGTTTGATGAAAGTGCTTTGGCCGGCTCCATTGGCSAAYACGAGGGTGTAGCGCACTTAAGATTATTAAATAGTATATAAAGCAAAGCAAGAAATTGCCTGAATATATGTCAKGGCGCCATGGCATCAAGCATTATTGAACACTCCCTGAAATCTGCTGAACTATTAAGCTGGTCTATTCAAATCAATTGGGCTCCTTCTTTGCTCAATTCATTTGTGAAGTAAGTACACGTGCACATAAATTTGTACAAAATTAATGGAAACCTGCAGCAATTTCCGCAATTACTCCATCGACAGTAAGCGTAAAATTACTCAATGGGTCAATTGACTAATAGGCGCTGGAAGGGAAGGGGGTATTATAWATAGAGGAGTTTGATTTGTAGAAAGCGTAATCTTAAATGTAGCTTTTTCTTATTCAACTGTGACTTTTCACTAATAAACACACGGAGCAAAGAATTCTGATATACACGTACACAACGATTCGGCTAAGCATTTACTCACTACTTTTATCTCCAGCTGCGTAGACAGGCAAGTCGCCTGTGTTGCGTATGACTTAAAGCCTTGACCTGCTTTCATTTCAGCCCGTTGGCACCCTCTTTTCCTGGCATGCCTTGAACAAGATTGAACTCTTCACATAGGATTTTCCCAGATCCGTATTGTGAAAGTAGTACAAATAAACAAAAAAAAAAACAACAAATGAAAATATAGTGAATTGGGCATATGAATAAAAATGTCGGTGACGTCGGCCGTTAGTTAATCTTTTGATTGTTGTAGTTAAATGATTCGGCTTACCTTGAAATTTTGCGTGTGAATGCCGAAACCCAAATACCAACACTCACTGTAGGAAAAATTAAGTGAAATAATGTGGTTTTTTTCTACGACTGTCGGCGGCGGTGCTCTGTAAGGATATGTCAGAACATTCCATAACTTTTTTGAGATAAGTCATAAAATCTTGGCAGGCAATATCACACTCTCAAGCTAATTGGGAATCGTAATATGAAGACATACATAGTTCAGCGAATTAAAAGGCAACGTYTGCGCTCGCTAGGTCATGTCGTCGAGATGGACGAAAACACTCCAGCTCGGAAAGTATTAGTACCCGCCGTGGGCTACGCCAGTAAAGAATAAGAAGAATATGAAGGCATCAAAATTTATCTTAGAAGACGCTTCTCGTCGCTACTGGTGTAGTATTAAAGATGTATATGACTGGAAAAGGAAGTTGAGGCACCATTGAAGTCCAGTGGTTAAAGACCCTAACAATACTTGGTTCGATTATTGAAAAAGTAATACTTATTTCTGTATTTCTCTTCATAAGATAATTTTCAAGCGTAGTGMACCTTTTCCAACAGGCCACATCCCATTTATTCTGCGACTGTTTTGTTGTATAATCTGGCAGGTTAATAACAATAACGGTAATTATTAACACCACCAAAAATGTATCTTACAATTCATTAATTTTTGTTCAAATAGTACAGTTATGTKGCGTGTGCGCGGAAGTATATACACAATTCGCATTGTGTCACGAAATACGTACTCATATTTCCATGGCTTTAGAAGCTCTCGCTTTGCCTCGGCACATTACTAACWCCACATAMTCCTCACACACTTAACTTCTTCGCCAAAAAAGGTTTGCTGATGTCCATTATTCATTTCGGTTTTCCCAGCGCGCTCCGGCTAACGGTTCGCCYTCAATCGTTATGTGATGAGGTATTTGTTGGCGACAAGCTAGGTAATTCACCAATTTTCCAGCTGACTGCATTAACWTCCTCGACGGCCACTCAAAACGCGAAATGYCCGGTGCGTGGGAGCGAAGGCAGCAAGCACAGGAAACGTGGCAAATATAACGCGTGTCAGCGGGCGAAGATTTTGTTGTCAAAAGTGCGAGTGATGGAAGTGTTTCGAGGGGGACGCAAGGCGCACATGTTCAAGTACTATTTATCGTTATGTACTTACAGTTATACGTGACACATTTGAGCATACGCATAGTTACAGGTGGAAACCTGATGATATGACATTTCTGAGTTTCCCCGTGTGAAGACTTTTGTTGCCAGCGATTTAAAGCAGATCTACAGTTATAAAGTGATCCTGCGCGCAAGGAGCTTCTTGCGAAATTTCCAATAAATGTGTTTTATTCACTAAATGCTCACCTTACTTGGCGACGATTACTTTTGCGCAAATGACAATGTAATCGGTTTYACAGTCAACGCACAGAGGAGACTTAAACTCTCGGCTTTTTGTAGCACAACACCCTAATCGGAGCACTGCGGCAGCTCTGGATGCCAAGTATTCCAGCCTTCACTTCTGGGTCTCTCGCCTAYACGTGTGCTTGTTGCCGCCAACAGTCGAGTTGATCATTGAGTTCGGAATGGTATTTGTAGTAACGGTACTACTTTTAGTTATCCTTTGTTGTTGTTTTAGTTGTCACTTGTGTTAGGTATAGTGGCGGTGTAGTCTGCATTGTAGTAGCCGCCAGCGACGTTTTCATGTCCAAGGCGAATTTATGTCAACCGGAAGTAGGTTTACTGACCCACGTTTTCGTACTTCGTCCGCAGTGGCGACCGGTCGAGTCCATCGCAGGCCAAGCCAATTCACAAGCCAGCAATGCGAGTTTGCCAATCGCAACAACTAAAGCAAAAACGGTTCTTGGAGAAAGTTGTGCACCCTATGACATACACTCTCTAACACATACAAACACACATGCTCGGTCGCATACATACACACGTGTATCGCAGAAATGTGTCCAAGAGAAAACCACTCAACTTTGTGTTCTTTGGGAAAAAGGCAAATTTCACAAAATAAAGAAGGAAAATAAAAATTAACAGGCACTGAAAGTAAAGTGGCAAGGAAATTCAAGTTGGCTAGCGAGAGCAAAACTGCTTTTCAGTTTCTTAACGGACGGCAAGTGCAGCGGATCAATGCTGAAAAGGAAAACGGCTTGAAACTGCGGTACGCTCGCAAAAATTTATTCCAATATATATGTCTATATYTATATATATTGTGAATGTGCAAATCTTACAATTAACACTTGCTTTATTGCGAAAGGAATTCCTGTTGTGCGCATCTAAAGCGTCAAATATATTCGAAAATCTTCCAAACCTAAAACCCACCTATGGTTTTTTCCAAATTTAAGTGATCAAGAAGAAAATGGAATAGATAAATTTATGGCAGCGAAGCTATATATGTGAATACTATATATGAATATATACATATATGCATTATGCATATATTATATACAATACAAGTACTATAAGTGCCGTGTAAAAATTATTACGGTAGTTGGTTATCGGGGTGAAATTTTCTTAAATTCTGCTGAAAATACTTAAGACTAAGCACTTTTGCCTTACAACTCCTCATTAAATCGGTCATTTAACTCGGCATATGAAAATTTCAACGTTTTACGTGTAATGAATCGTCAAAAATTTGCTCGCGTAGAGGAAAATCCCAGTGAAAATGCAGTGCATGACAAAACCGATACACACACATGCATACATATAAGCAATATCACGAACATAAGCGTGCGGACTTCCCCCATACTAAATCGTGCCACCCACTCGGTCGCAGAGCAAGCGATTGCATTTCGAAAGCTTTATGTTTACATAAATATCTTGCTGGTGAATGCCCCATACAAAGCCCAACATCAACAGTCAGCTACGGCTCTACGGCGTAACCACATGGCAGCGGTTTACCTACCTACCTATTGCTTATGCTATGCACTCAACTACATAGTATGTTTTCTTCAGGTGGGACGCTTCGGACGCTGACCGCAATGGCTCGTCCTCGCAMTCGACATTCAATCGACGTATGCCTCTGTATTGAGTGCCAGCAGACGCCGAATGCAGGTATAGATTTGCCAACACAAACTCTTGTTCACTCACATATCGGCTCGTATACACGGTATACTGACCGACTGACTCGCTGGCTTGTCTAGTAACCCAGTGCCKCGCGTGGCCATTAGCCAAGGATTTCCACACATATTCACAAGTAATGCACTTCGTCCAACCTACCACCACTCACAGTGCAGTGGGTCTGACAGGAATCTCAGTGCCCTGGTGGAGAGCCAGCTTACAGTCGGTGCTTTGCTCTAGGCTATRTTTCCTCTTTGCGTGCAATTCATTTGCATTCTATTGCAGTGTCGTTACACTTTTGTTTTGTTATTAGTTTCGCTATTGTTGTTGTTCTAATATATTTATTGCTTTGACCCCTCGGCCAAAGCCAAGGAAATTCAATCAACTTTGCCGATGAACGAGACAGCGCAAAGTTGTTTATGTTTAAGGCGCATGTTATGTAGTGGAGACTTTGTTAAAGCGTTGTTGTTGTTGATGATGTGTGTCCTCTTCTGTTGAGATTGATAAGATCAAGAAGGCTTGTCCAGGTCTTGTTTTATAAAGGAGTGGTGTGTTTTGGTAGGTCGCTTATGAATACCGGAAGCAAATCCAAAGTGAAAACGATGCACATTGTCTTTTTTGACATGAAAGACTTCGTCCACCATGAATTTGATCCTCCTGGACAAACCGTCAACGCCAAGTTTGACGGGTAAGTCCTCAAGAGACTCAAAAGAAGGGTCAATCGGGCCCGACAAGACATTGCAGCCAATTGGAAGTTGCACCACGAGAACGTCCCGGCTCACAGCGCCTTTCTTGTGAAGCTACCTAAACAAGGCCGGCATCCAAAAGCTTCCGCAGCCTCCCTACAGCCGAGATGTGGCCCTCCCGGACTTTTTTGTTTCCTTGCCTGAAAAGGCCGGTAAACGGGGTAGAATATTTGAAATCCCAGCCCATTGACACAAACTCCGATTGTAAGAGAACTAATGAAATAAATCATTTGTTATTTTCAAAGCGGTCACCCGCTCTCCTCTGCCCTCTTCGTGGCAACAATTTGTTTACGACGCACAGAAGACACAAAATGGGGTTTAATGAAATATAGTGCAATGCACAATAACCCCTAATACAACAATAATTTAATTTCACAGAAAAGTTGCATAGCGGACTACTCTACAATAGAGCGAGGGACACGTCGCGCGGAAAATCTGAAAAGTGGCGAATTTCGCGAGTTTAAAGCGACAACAACAGGTTATTTCGCCGCGTAGAGCAAAATAAAAACAGAAAGCAAAATAGTCAGTGCCACAAACACATACACGCGCGCATGAAGCTAGTAGACTTACAAATGCGTTGCCATACCAAGTATTAAGAGAGCGCGAAGTTAGCAATTATGGCGCTGCGTGAATGTGTAGGTGTGTTCCAGTGGTTTGTGTTGCAAAACTACTAAACGTGCAGGGGTGTGTGTGCGCGTTCGATAAGAATCGCTACTGCACACTTTGGTTGTTTTGCTTGGGTGAGAAATTACTTCAATGGGAGAATCCGAACAAGAACTTCTCCCGMTTCAGGCGGCCCGCGGGGCATTTAACGAGTTAGCAAAGCCGCCAACTAACCAAGTTATTTCAGTGAAGTTAGTAGGCCGTCTTACTGCGCTGACAAAAGTTTCGTTCTTAAAGACGTTGTATTGTTGGCGCCGCGCTTGTTGGATAGTCGCGAGTCGGTGAAGGCGCTTCGCTTCTCTTGCCTTTCTCATGGTATTGTTAGTGTCTCGCGTGTGAAAAACACTTTAAATTGAAATTGAAAAGTCAAAATTAAATTAAACTCACCAATTTGAAGCACTTAAGGTTTGCTTCTACGCGAAATCGTACAACTTTGCCGTTTTCAACGCACAAATAAAAATCAAATATTATTATTAACGGTATTAGTGGCACTTGTGATTGCGTGGGGTGAATTTAATGATTCAATGAAATGATATTTTTTGAAAAGGATGTGCAGCGTTACAATTTTTGTTAAAAAAGGGGCAGTCAATACACAAACTGCAACGACACTCTGCCGATACATGTGAAAATTATGAGACCAAGCTGAAAACCATTTTGTGCATCTTTTAAGCTGTATTTCACTTTTTAGTAAACACGGTACACCTAAGCGTACTGAAATTCTTTCGCCTCGACATAAATAGGCTTTTCGAAGGCTTTCTAGAAGCCCCTAAACAACAAGTAAAATTTATCGTCGCTCAACCACTGGAGCTCCCGGTTCAAGTTTTCGTTTAGCTTGAGCGTGTTTATGTGAGTGTGTGTCTTAAAGTCGCAGCGACGCTTCAATAAAAATAACCGTTATTTGCAACTCTGCAACAGTGCAACATTTTATTTTTGCAACATGATTTATTTGGCTCACTTTCACTCTGCGCCATGCAGCCCTCACTCACACGATTATACAAAGGTTTGGTAGCCGCAATGCCAACGTATTTTTGCACAGCTTAATTGCGGCTGAAGCGACATTTTGTTTTTGGCACTTGTGTAGTTGGCAATTTATTTGACAGGAAGTGCAGCGAAATGATTGCGGAAAATTTGCATTTAATCTGCGAAAACATGTTCTGTGATTTATAGGAAGACATGTGGAAAACGTTGTAAAAGCAAGGCAGTAGCTTCGCAGTGTTCACGTGCACCGGGAGTCTCATAATTTACGGCGAGAAAAACCACTTGCAGACAYCCGCAAAGGTTGCCATCATCGCACGCCATGCGTTCAACAGCAAACACCCGCCTGTCTCCAACTACCAATGGCGGCTCTCAATGTCTTTGTGTTGTTTGCAATTCATTGTGAGACGCTCACTCAAGCGCCTAGCGCGTCCACTTCCACTCATTTGGGTGCGTAAGCTTCTGTACACCTCAACACTTTGTTCTATTACCAGGTGTCACAAAGCTAATTTACTCAGTCTGTCATTTGGGTCAAAGGACATGCCAAGCAACTGAAGTCATTCGGCATAAAAGCATAAATGTTCTGACCCAGATTCCTTTATTTATTTCTTATCTTTACATCGACAAGAACACGGTGTGCGCCGCTTTCGGAAAAACCGTTAGCTCGAATGTGGCAAAAAGAAGTGCGAATAAGTATAAGTGAGCCATAAAACCCGCATGAAAACAAGAAAGAAAAGAGTAAACAAAGAAATGCAAGCCTGWGGGTGGCGGCGGGGTCGGTGACAATGCCAGAACACTGTACAAAACAAAAAGGAAGTCTAAATTTATATTTAGCAACAGCTTTTCGGTCGAAGTAGAGCCCATGTTTTATAAGCGTAACCAAAAAATGCGCTGACCAGCGGGGGTATGGCTCACAAAAGTAGGCTAAATGCTTAATAAGCGAAAGAAGGCAAAAATCAATGCCAAATTATTTTCAATAATAACTTTATACTTATTTTAGGGCACTGAAGCGCTAAGTCTCTTTAAACTAAGGTTAGGTTATGTACATAGGCTGTTAATCGCGAGACCACATATAATCCCGTAAACGGTTTCTACGCCAGTAAAGAAGAAGACGTATAATCCCACGTGAACTGCTAGAGACTTTTATACGTTGTCAAGCCCAGACTGTAAGTACGAATGTAAAAGACACATAATTATAAAGCACATTAAGCTAATATCTACTTTAGCTAATTCGTCGGGTTCGTAGAAAGTATGCTTTAACCTTAGTCGACAATTCCGCTATTGCCAGGCATCCAGACAAATTAAATACGGAATTAACTTAAAGTCGCAGCTAGCGAGATCATGCACTTTTTGCTGTCTGCTTGAGAGATACTTCAAGAGTTGATAGAGAGCTCACTGCAGTAGAACCCATCTCCCATCTTCCCCTCTTCCAATTCAACTTCGATCCATCTGTGAAAAAATTGACTGTGCCTCTTCTCCAGTTACTAAATTCCAAGGAATTTATCCCTAACCATGAGAGGAACATCAGCTGCATCGGCTATTATCCGATAGCCTCATCCCTGAAGTTCTAGTGCATTGAAAAAAGACAAAAACGACTTTGCAGTAAATACTTATTTGTTGATTGCATATGATTGCATACATATGTACGAAACTAAGTAGCGAGCGAGTGTGTGTWTTAATTACTTACCTGTTGTTTGATAATTTATAATCGCGGGGGCATCTCGTGCATGTTGTGAAGGCTGCTTAAATTTGATGCTCTCTTTCACACAGCGATGCCTGAATTCCAACAGCCAGCCACCAACAACGGTAATATAAACAAGACGAAAAGAAATTATATCTAATCGAAATAATGAATGCTTGCTTGCGCCCGTGGAAAACATGAAACGAAGCGTGAAATTTTAAAGATTCGACGCCGCGCACACATACACTCATACGTGCAACTGCAGCATTGCTGGCACGTGCAACATGCGATGTACAAAGCGCACATAGTTACCGCCAACGAAGTGAAACGTCGAAGCAGACAAGTGACGAGCGTCTGCAACACTTGCCATTGGCACGTCGGTGTAGTAAAGTGTCCAGTGCGGTATTTGCGCGTTGCCATATCCCACTGCTCGACTAAAGTATTAAAGATGAGCGACAGCTTTGGCGCCCGCAACCGCCCTTTTGTGTCACKCGTCAGCCTTCCGATTTTAAAGTGCGCTTTCGACAAAATAGTAGAGAAAAGTGTCTGGCGAAATCTATGTGAAGCGTTGTAATTGATTACTTCTCCTCCAGAATTTTTAATTTTGTATTACTTTTTTTATAAACTTTTTGTAGATGCAAATTTTAGGCGGCTACCAAATCACGAAGTAACTTCCGRAACAATCTTCCATGCACTGTGAATGTATCTTCCAGTATCGTAGAAATAATGAAGGGCATTTACATAAACAAATACAAAATTAATAGAGTCTACATGCAACTCAAACGGGCTACAAGTGGCTAATACATGCATGCACAAATCTCCAAGCAGAAATCTCGAATAAAACGTTTTGCTTTGAAGTCTGCGAGCGCACATCATGCATGTTTGAAGCAAGACGTTGTAACTGCAAACTCGAACATCCAACATCGAACTTCACATATAGCAAGGTGTATCGCAACTTACTTACACAAATGCAGATAAATGCGGACGTATTTTGTCTTAACGCGCCTAAAAAACTACCAGGTCGACCTCTACGCATTGCGAACGCAGGCTATGTGTACAGGTGATGAGTTGAGCATAATGTATTTCAATTTAATTYACTCTTTTCACTTTACTTGCAGATTAGCAGCGCCATCTCATCTCGAGATTCACACATACATTAGCTTTATTGAAACAGCAGTCGTCCTTTACACCAAAAGCCATCAACGCTCGATGTTAATATGAACTATAAACCATCATCTTCATCCTCATCTAACACTCCCCCACACCAATCAGCGTATCCATCAAGATCCGCATCGAACTCCTCCTCAAACACGCACAGCACACCAACACTCACACCAGCAATCATTCCTCTAGACTACAATTATCATATAATGTCACCATCCTCAATATCACAATTTCCCAACGGGCGCATTACCTCTGCGGCMACTTCCACCACAAGCGGTGCTTATCATTTGCACACACATTCCCGACCCAGCAGTACACGTCATTCCGGCAGTGGCTCAGTTGACGTTGAGATGGATAATCAGTATAACAGTCTTTTCGGTGATCCTGTTCCACCGCCACCTCCGCCCGATTTTCTCACTACACAATTCAATCCTGTGAATGTTTTCCATCCAGTGTCGTTGAACATCAGCTCTGGCTCTGAGGAGGACACTAGTGCCCGTCTCGCTTCATTAGAAGTTGAAAGGCCCGCTCCCACACGCCTATTTTCTAATGTGCCTTTCAGCTCCGCCTTTAGTAGACACATGTCAGACAATGCAGCTCCCCGAAACTTCGACGTGCTTCCCACTCCCATGCCGCGTCTTCAACCACCAGATATTCAAATATTACCGAATTCCAGTGGCGATTCAAGCTCTGAAGCACGGGAGTCACCAAATTACACATTACTCGCACCCGACACAACAAAACGCCATCACAAAATATACGATGACAGGCAACCGACAGATGTTACGGAAATAGTAGAGTCTTATGAAATCCGAGATACAAAAGGTGTCCGCGAGTACTCAGAGGCAACAAGGCGTGTATCTAATTTTAGTGAAGATTTCAAATCGAATGTTGGAACATTGAGGTTAACAATATATAATATGTCGAAATGTTATTGGAAAATGTTAACAAATCTTCTCTCTTTATAGCAACGTTGAAGAGCCACATATTGAAAATTCGCCTTCTTCTGTAAGCAATCCGTTTCCTCATCAATTTCCGAACGAATCTTATACAAGCAACGAATGGTTTCGTCCAGCAACTCAAGACTACCCTGAATTCAGTAAAATACCAAGACTGCGTCCAAGTTCTAAGAACGTTATGTCGATTAAAAGAGAAGACATGTCAATGCACCACTCTCCGGTTGCAGCAATGATAAATGATTCAAACGGTTCTAGTAGTGGAGAGGAACGGTTGGAAAGGGCACATATTTCAGACAACTCAACGGTGGCTTTGACTAGTTTCCAACCACCAGGTAGACCACCAGACCCCTCTCCAACGCTGCTCCGTGAAATCGAAACAGAATTATTGCTCTCTCCTCAAGAGTATTTGCAACAGGAAAACGAAAGTCCTATAGGCAGTTTAAATCAGGTGAGACCACCTCCTCCAGCTGCTCCACCAACGCCGGATCTTCTAACCGCAATGCCAGACGAAAGTCAAAGTTTCATCAAACGCGAGATGTCACCCGTGATATTGCGGAACTTAATAGCTACTGGGGGGGAATTTAGGTAATGAAGAAATATTAATTCGGAAAACTATTCGTAGAATATTTAATATTTTCATTTTGCTTCTTCCAGGGTTGACCAGACACGCCTTCACAAGAAGACATCATTTACAATTATTACAGAAAAATCACCACATTCATCACGCACTCATAGTCCATCTCCGCACAGTCACCAGCAACCGTCACAGCAAAAAATGTCCGCCATATCGCCAGTGAAACCTGTTGCTAAACCACGACAGTATTTGCAACATAAATCCTTATCAGCCTCTCAACTCAAGTTGCCACAGTTGTCACAACAGAAACTTCAAGCTCCCGCCGATGACTCTCCTCGCCCTTCTGTACAATTTAACATGACTGGGCGACATACGCCAAACATGATGACTCAACGTGGCATACTGCAACATCGTGAGTCACTGTCATCATCGCAAGATATTACACCATCATCCCCGTCAGCGGGACCCAAAACAAAATTGCGTCGCCCTTCGACACTGCCAACATTTGCCAAACTAGCAAATGAATCAAAAATAAAAAGTTGTGAAACTCTACCTTTTATCAACGATCCATACCGTACAGCTATTCCACGCTTCAATCGCTCCGTCACAGATTTACATATAGAGCCAGCAGTATTTCCACCAGGCGCATTGCCTCGCCCCATTAAGCCCAACCCCAATCCCACTCGGAAACAAAAGGGTTTGCTCCGCATATTAAATGGAAACACTTCGAATTTACCATTACGTTCAAACTGGACTAGTATGGAGGACCTGCCTCTTGGTAGGCAGCTTAAAACTCCTCATGCAACACCTACACACATTTTACAGAGTCGTCGACGTTCAAGCTCAACATCGCCTGAGCGTCGAAGTTCGACACAAACAGCTTCAGATCGGCGGAGTTCTAATATAAGTTCAATTACCACATCCGATTTTAGTTTYCGTCGTTCTCCATTGCCGCTACATCAGCAACGTAGAAAATCGGTATTACCAGCTATAAGCCCCAAAACAAAACGTCGACAATCTTTAATACCACCAGCAAGTTTGACTGGTGGCCGAACATCCCGCACAAAAGTTGCTAAGCCTTCTACGCTTTCACCCATAATTGGTACACCGAACAAAGATAGTAGCTCACCGCAAAGTCCTGAACAAAATATTGCTGGTTCATTAGCACCGTCAGAGGCATTATCGGATATGACATCTCGGCGGGAATCACTTTCAAAGATWCCTTTGCGCTCTTCAAATTCGCGACCAATTTCGCGTTCTTCATCGCCATTGAAAGAGTTTATGTCTCAATTGCCAATATCTGATATAAATTCGAGAGGAACATCTAGTCGCACAACTTCTCGTGCTACAGTAAGGACCGATGCTTCTCAATCAGTTTCACGTGGCAACTCCAGACCGGCATCACGTTCTACTTCTCGTGCATCTACCCATCCGATATCGCGAGCAGCGTCACGTGCTAGTACACGACCGAATTCGCGAATGGAAATGGCTAAAGAAATAGCAAATTCCCGATCTAACTCAAGAATGAGCATACATTCAACAGCATCAATTAMTGGTAATGTTTCCCCAATTTCTGGAAAAAGAAGCACTGAACCTTCACCAGTAACCACTCGGCGGCGAACATCAATTTCTGTCAGCCCAGCCTCAAACAGAAGAGTACGTACACGGCGACAGTCACTCAGTCCACCTCACAAAAAGAGATCAGGAAGCCGTGGAAGAGGGAAGAAAATTAGGGATCGATCTGAATCGCGACATAGTTCGCGATCTCGTATACCATTACGGGCTAGTAGTGTAACAAAAGCGAAGCARTCGCCATCAGGGGTTCCGAAGGAGCTAAACAGCCGTTCACTCTCGAAATCAAAGGGTGCAAAAATCGTAGGTCGAACATCACCCGCGCGAACTCCATTAAATCAACGGAGTAAACCAAAAAGTGCCAAAAAACTACCGTCATCGATACATAAAACCGAGTCAAATGTGAAACGCAAACCAACGTCGGTGGACAAATCGGCGGCGTCTGGTAAAAAACAACCAAGTAATCTTCAAAAACCCGAAAGGGTAAACCTTATACGGGAACGTTCGAATGTACAAAAGAAAGAAACGCCAAAAGCTGGCACAGGAAAAAATATAAAGCGCGAAGGTACGGCTGCTACATTAACCAYAATGAAAGCGCCTGCTAACTCARCTGCAGCGGCTGTGGCTTTGGCGGCAAGTGGACTAAAACGTCATACTACATCAAAAAATGCAATGAAGCTTCCTGCCAAGGGCCAATCGGTAACWACCAAAGGAAAAGTGGTTAAAGCTGAAACAGCGAAAGGAAGGAAGAGTGACAATAACGCCGAAATGACAAAGCAAGAAGCTGAAAAAAGATCTTCCAGCAAAGAAGATGCTAGCAATCTGAAAAGTGGTAGCCCTGTGGGAATCGAAGCAACAAAAATAGCGGCAATACCTGCAGGGGTAGCTGCTGTCGCTGCTACTTCTGCAAAAGGCGAACCGAACATTAGTTCTGGTAGCACGGGAAGCAGCGGATCCACCTCAGGTATCAAAAGACATCCTTCCAATGTCTCACTTGTACGCATGGCTTCCCGAATGAGTCTGCTCAGCATGAAGCGCTCCGACAGCAACCTCAGCAAGAAGACCACGGTCCCGGCGGTAGCTGAGGAGACAACTGACGGCTTGAAAAAGAACGGTTAGTGAGAAATGTATCATATATTCCCAATAATTCAAACTTACTAACTCCCTAAATTATTTTTTTTAGCAAAACCAGGATATTTAAAAAAAAGCAATAGTCGTACGCAACTGAAGACACCTGAAGATATGACTGGTCTACCTGCAGCAATATTAGAGAAATCACAGAAGACGCTGGAAAATATTCAAAAGACTGTTACCGTCGCGACAGATGAAATTCATAAAACCATTCATGAAAATCTCACCGATTTGAAAAGTCTCGAAAGTGATATGGGTCGGTTTTCAGATAGCGCAGGATCACCYACATCGAGTGTAGCTACCGTTGTGGAAAACAAACAGGCTGGCAAAGCAGGTGCTGCCAATGGCGGTGAAAGTGGAGCGACCGGAGAATCGATCTCACGCACAGCGACCGCTGAGGGACCAACCTCAACAGCGGGCACGAAAAAAATGACGCACAAAAATGGTAATGACGGTGTTATGCCGGCGACGCCCACACAGACATCTCCGTTACCCCCAACACAGCCGATTGAGGCWGATGTTTCTGTGTTGAACGCATCCTTGCACGCTACGGAGCATGTCACTGTGGCGGCAGCAGCCGCAGCAGCTGCCACAACGGGCGCCATGGCGATGCCACATGCGGGCGTCGTAGACGCCACCGTCGAACGGGTTAGTGAACGTGCTTTATCAGTATCAGTTATGCCAGAAGTTGACTGTGACGATGCAAATTTCCAGAATTACACATACAATGGGGACGGTGCAGCGGACAAAACAGTTGACGGAGCAATGTCGGATCATGCAGGCCGTGCGAATGCCGCTGATGCGAGGGGAAACGGGCGAAATGGAGTTGGCAGCGATGATGCTAAAGGAGATGTTGCTGCTGACGACGATATAAAACGGCGCTCGCCGGATGGACAGGGTGGCTCAGCGGCAGGCAGTGGGTAAGTAAAATATAATTTTTCACTCCAAAAAGTTGGGTCATGTGAGGCACATTTATAAAATTCACAGCCATCAACACTGCATTACAAAGCCAATTAGCAAGTGATTTACCACTTTTACGAACATGTGTCACGTGCCTATGTATGTATGTTCGTGCAACTGTGCAGCCGTATTCAAATCGCGTGCAATCCAAATGGTGGCGGCGGCGGAATGTCGCTTTTTGGTGTTCGCCGTTAAGCCGGTTTTATTAATTCCACTGTCATATGTGGTCTCCTTTTGAGTGCCACTCGTAGCTTCTATGTATGTATATATATATATATATATATATCTTCTTCTTCTTTACTGCCGTAGACACCGCTTACGCGATTATACCCKAGTTAACAACAGCGGACCAGTCGGTTCTTCTTTTCGCAACGTSGCCCCAATTGGAAATGCCAAGCGAAGCCAGGTCCTCCTCCGCCTGGTCTTTCCAACGGAGTGGAGATCTTCCTCTTCCACTGCTTCCAACGACGGGTATTGCGTCGATTACTTTCACAGCTGGAGTGTTTTCGTCCATACGTACGACATGACCTAGATAGCGCAGCCGCAGTCTTTTCAYTCGCTGGACTATGCCAATATCGTCGTATATCTCATACAGCTAACGCAGAACCTTTCTCTTGAAAACTCCTAAGGCCGACCCATCAGATATTGTCATCGTCCATGCCTCTGCTCCATACAGCAAGCCGAGAATAATGAGTGGCTTATAAAAGTTGGTTTTTGTTCGTCGAGAGAGGACTTTGCCATGTTCGTCATYAAAAGGGGGGTCTCTCTTGGCAAGTCCCAAACCCGGTGCACAACCCTGTGGAGAGTTTCGCCTTCCCACTTTAGCTTGCCTTCAAACGGATGTTGTTTGGCTGACCCAGAGRATACTTGATCAAAGACCGGAAGTCATGAGCTGCTTGAGCCATATGTAAAAGAATCGTTCCTGGCCACTTCCAAGCGAATGGAAATCAGAAAACTTTCCTCATTTTCGTGAACTTTTTCATATGACACTATCCTCCCATATATATATATATATATATCGGTATATACTTGTATATGACTTTGACAAGCTAGGCAACAATATGTGGCAAGCAAGATTAATCGAGTGGTACCAGATATATGCCGCAGTAGCGTGACACATGTAACGCGTTGCAACAACATACTAACAATGTACTATATACAAACGAAAGACGATAAACGAAATAAATTGCAAAATTGCATTTTCTTATTTAAAAACTGCACGAACAGTTTCCATAATTAGCCTATAGCACCTATTGTGAATACATATTATGTATATGTGTATGTGTGCGTGTGAAAATTAAAAGATGCTTGCAGAGAAATAATTTTGTGGCACGCACTCACTTTCCCGCTAAAAATACATGCCCCTTATATTTCGAGACATGTGTCTTGTCATCCAAAACGCAGACAACCAGAGCGGTCTAATATTATACTATATATGTATACAATTCAAGTTCAATTCAAGCCATTATATACATATGTAMATAATGTCAAGACTCTCTGAAGACTAAGCTTAACTTTTATTCCCTTTTAGTGCAAATATTTATTATCAGTGTAGATGATTTTTAGTTGTTATTGTTGTAAGCTACATAAATGTAAGCTAAAATGATTTAGTAGGCATCAAGATGCCAAGGCTTTTTCTTTGTGCTATTAACCACCCACTGAAGTCATGGGATATATACGCGCAGTTGTAAGACACTTACTAAGGCTTCACACGTCCGCTGACACGCAACAACAAGGCACACAAGGCACACAAGTCACTGCCATGTCCATCATGCTCATAAAGTATGGCGTTTCCTTTCACAAGTCCCGTCGCCGACACCTTGACACCTGCAATATCATCGGCAATAAGACGCTTATCCGTGACCATCAGTGTCTGCCACGACACCTTCGGTGAGATGGCAGTTAAAAGGTCACGGATGGGGTAATTTGCAAATATACAAAATCACTTCAAATTTTCATAAATAATTTATTAGATATTCGGTCGGCTCGCTGCAGTACGACTGGCCGAACTACACACTTACAGAAACACATATACAAACGGATATACATTTGACTCTGCACTACATGCAGCACGCTTTTTCATTCAACTTCCGCTGATTACTCCCCTCGGCGCTGTCATATTATGACCATTTACATGTGAAATATATTCACGTTTATTGTTGTAATATTTAGTCGGCTATAAGCGGCTTTCATTACTTGCTACAGCGCTATCAAGTGATGTTGTTGTTGTTGTTGTGCAGGGAGAATACTTGTACAAATGCAGAAGGATATAATATTTGTATGTAGGCTTGGGCACTTTTCTTTTATTATGTCGAGCGCACAAAAGGCGTGGCAGTCCTGTGGAGAGAATTATGAAAACTTGTGAATTAGCACGTGAAGAGGCCCAGAGGATATGGTATTAAGACCCTTGGAATTCTTGAGCATTATTCTTCTTCTTCTTTAGTAGCGTAGACACCACTTACGCGATTATAGCCGAGTTAACAACAAGCGAGCCAAGTCCTTATCCACCTGGTCTTTCCAACGGAGTGGGGGTATCTGCTTCCCTCGGCGGGTACTGCGTCGAATACTTTCAGAGCTTGAGTAGCCGCTGTCTTTTAGTTCGCTGAACTACGTCAATGTCGTTACCATTGACCACGTTATTCTTTGACTTAGAAAAAAGATATTAGTTGGGGCAGTGAACTTCGGTTATGTGATAATTACATCCATTAAACTAAAGAGACCAGTTTAATTGCATTAGCGAGCAGGAACATGAAAATGAAGATACTTAATTCCCAATATGCAAATAGCGAAGCTGACCCATACGACAGCTTRAAATCATATTTGTGTTCGTGGTAATTATTTTCCAGCATTTTAAACTGTAACTCATATTGCGCTTGCCTTCAAAGCAACTACTTCGCTCTATCCTTTATATATACTAAGTATTTACACATAACGGTAACCAGCATTTGGTAAAAATAACGCAGCGAACGTTGCATGCAACATACTTATAGAAATATGTGTATATATACCTTGCCCCGTTTATGAACTTCTCCACTGTGTGGATTTGTAGTGTGGCCACATATACCAAGTGATATATATATATATATGTGTGTGTGTACGTATGTACATATGTACGCAATCGTAATCATGACAGGTTGGTCTCTTGCCCAACTCACCACCGCATAGCAAAGCGGGCCCAACGGCCAGGGCCGAAACGCAAAGTTGCTACCGAAAAAGTACGGAATCGACGGGTTCCTCAATCAGCAGTCCATTCCAAGGCACCCGCCCCTCCTAGCCTACCTCCCTTTGGACTGCTAGTGCGCTGAAGCCGGTACTTCACTAAGGATATCCGTTCCACGGCATGCCATTTCGTCCTTCRTGTTTATTCARCGCCAAACAATGGCGCTACAAATATATAATAACAAAAATAACAGCAACAGCAATTAAGTGGTACTTTTGGTGATATGTAAATGTATGTAGTAGCTGAATAAATACATGTTATTGTTGTCGTATTGTACACGAAATGTGTGCGCGAGAAGCAGCGGGGAGGAAGGGGCAGCTGTGGTGAAGCCATTGCGAATTAAGTTGAATTGATTTGAAAGTTTCTTGCGCTGCTCCGTAAGCTTGGCCGGCCGAGCTATGAAATCAGTTTAGGCTGGACAATCGAGGCGAACGCGACACGTCACACCACACAACTGCCGTTCAACAACAACAACACACACATACACAAACACAAACACACACTCACCGCTGGCGACCGCGCGACCGTATGTGCTTGTGGCATGAAATTAAATTGGGCCAACTGCATTTTGAAATTCAATTCATCGCTGCATTCCCAGCAGTGAAGGCGCGCGCCGACTGCTCGATTGAAAGTTTTCTGAAATTCCTAATCGGAAAATTCAGTGTACCGAACCCGTGCATTGCTCACGCAACAATAGCAGCCAGAAAGCCGCGAGTGCTTACCTCAAATAATTAACGTAAACGCGGTCGTAAGTACTTGCGGACACAGTGTCGTGCTAAGTGAAATCGTGAKTTTGACTGGAAAACCCAAAAAGTCTAAGCCAATTACAAGTGCCCCAATTGCCTCACGATGATTCARAAAAAGKGCAAACGMAAGAATTCGGCAATCTACCACATTGACCTGCCGCAGGACTTTGCCGACGTKGAGAAATACTTTTTCAGGTATTTGTTTAATAAGCGGAATTGATAATTTAATGACATTTAATGGATTGTGAAGGTATTTTCGAACTTCTTCTGAAAGTTGCATGAGAATGCACTGGCTTAAGTGAATGCTTTTTAGTTAAAGTTACAGTAGAAAGGTATAATTAAATATAATGAGAAATGAACGATGGTAATTTAAAAAGTTAAGCTTAACAAACGAAMAAAAAAAAATGWATTTAGTAAAGGGCTAAGTCGGGTGCAACCCGAATTCATTGAGCTACCTCACATACAATCACCAATTCAATCCATTTTGGAAACACAGAATATGGATTCTGTCTGAATTTTAGTTATACTTGTATATCTCATACAWTGACCGATATTTTCGGTCAGTAGTCAACTAGAGATACTGTGGATCACATATTCAGTCCCTAGGAGCTTGAACAGTTTTGTTTGGGAAAGGACAATTTTTGGTTATAAGGTGGCATACACTAATAAAGACTTAATTCGTGCAAAGTTTACTTCCATTATATTAATAGCTTCTTGATTTGTGTGCTGGAAAGTGAAAGAATCAAGCAGATTTTAAAATTGTGCTATATGGARAGTAGGCAAGATAGGGTTGATGTTCATCTTCACACTGTGACATAAGACAGTGGGAAGAATGCCACGTACTAAATTTTGTCGAAATCGGTTTATCGGGTCCTGAGATTTCTGATTTCAACAAAAAGTAGACGGTAATCAAGGCTGGGCTGCCTAATTGTCAAAAAGAATAATCAAACGAAAAGTTGGATATTATATATTCATTTATGGACTAAGTGTTCGAATTTAAAAGCTTTGGACTTTGAATAAATAKAGCGATACTCGGAAATCCTTCCACCCCCTCACTTAGGACAAAAAATCATTTTGACGATTTTCTCCTCAAAAACCGGTGATTCTTGACACAATTTTATTTTTCTAAATTTCTGGGTTAAAAATTTCTTTTACAGAAATATGTCCCATGCGATTCTACAAATTTCTGTATTTTTACATTTTCTCTACGACCAGTAGTTTAGAAGTTATAARCATTTTCCAAAATGGATGCAATTTCTCTGCAGCAGCGGCAGATGCACTTGCTTGATGAGTATGTAACATACGCAAAGGGGCGAAATGGCGAACACGGATGTTGCCATATGCAGTGCTCGGAAATAGGAAAATGCAATCGACAGAAATGGAATAACGGTATCGAACTTCCGGTCTAGATACTAAACCGGAAGTGGCATACCGCAAATGGATGTTCTAGATCGGAAGTTATATAACGGTAACACATTCGTATGAATATTAAACCGGTAACGGAAGTTGCCTGGAATAAAACTGTCATATATTTCCGGAAACCAGACCAATAGTCCTGTTGAGTTTTGACACTTCTGGTCGAAAACATCAGTTTCCGATTTTGACACTTCCGCTTTACAGTCCGGACCGGAAGTGTGTTACAGTTAGTTCACTCTGGTCGGTAACTTCCGTTTCCGGTTTGTCACTTCCGGTTTAGTACCTAGATCGGAAGAGCGGTACCGTAAGTCCACTTTCGGTTGAGGTCCTGCTCCCGTTTCCGGACATTATGTATACCCACTTCCGTATTTCCAATTTCGCCCCTTTGTGTATGCATTGTGTTTGCCCGCATGCGTTTCCCAATTTGGCCCCTTTGCATATACGTAAACTTGTAGTGCATTCGCCGCCCCTGCAGAAAAATTGCATTCAATTTGATTCTAAAATCCTAGATTCCTACCAGGCGACCAGGAACATGTAGCAAGCAGCCACCGAATACAAAAATGCTTATAACTTCTAAACTACTGGAGAAAATGTAAAAATGCAGAAATTTGTAGAATCGCAGGGACATATTTCTGTTAAAGAAATTTAAATTGGAGTTAACCCAGAAATTTTGAAAAATAAAATAATGTCCAAAATCACCGGTTTTTGAGGAGRAAATCGTCAAAATAATATTTTCTCCTAAGTAAGGGTGTTGAAATGGGGTGTGGTTGGATTTCCGAATATCCCTCTATTTACACCAAGTTCAAAACTTTTAAATTTGGGCACTTCTGTTAAATATACATAACATATCATTTTCTTAATTCATCTTAACCTTTTATATCAAAAAACTCAGGCGATTTCGGCAGATATTTTAATGTTTTACTTTTCCAAATACTTCGCAATTCGTAAATTGGCGCTTAAGATCGATGCAAATACTTGTATATTCTACTTATTATTATTCAAAATTGAACCAACCCCTTCTACGCTTTTTCATTTCTCCTAAAACATTTGGCACGCGTAACTGAACTCCACCGTCGTCAGTTCATAATCATGTCTCCGTCCGCTGCATACAATTACGGAGTTTTGCAATTAAAAGGCAGTTAACCGGCCATGACTCGCGTTTCATTCAGCAATGCTTGTTGTGAACAATTTCCCAACCGATTTAAGTGTCGCACCAAAAGCCCAGTGAGTGTCTGAAAGGTGTGCGTGTATCTGTGTGTGTGCAGGTGTCGTTGCGGCGTGCTGCTATTGACCTTGTCAAAGCCTTTTAAATTCCACCACAAATTTCAGTAACTTTTCGCACGTTCGCATGTCGTTGTTTCGCTTGGCAGCGCCTGCCTGAGCATAATTTTCGGCTTACTTTTGGTGAGCTGATTTTTGGGCTCAGCCAAAGCGTATTTGGTCGTTGGCTCGTGCGGTGGTCGCACACATTTTCAAAGTTCGCTTTTTTGTTGTTTGGAAAATGCGTGTGAAACCAAAAACAAAGAAGTGCGAAATTCTGATTCGGTAACTGAGTTAGTTTGTATTTGAAACATTTTGCGGCAATCCACTGACGTAACTGGAACGCTGCCTTAAGCGCTTTAACCGCAACTGGCCTTCACCCGCTGAACGAAAAGTGCGTGCTGTCCATCCATATCCGCTCGCATTTGAGAAGAGTGTTCGGTTTTGGCCAACAAGYTCGTGATTCTGATTAGGAATAAAGCAATTGTGAGTGTGGGGTGGGAGTGGAGTGGGTGAATGATCTCAAGTGTAGTTGGTGTGCGGTGTGATAAAATCAGCTGGTATTCAGAATACTTTTTGTAATGGTTGAGTTGTTTTGGCTGTGTGTGAGGGAACTTAAATATTTTKRAAATATCAAAATAAATTTCGTATATAGAAATACTTCTTTTTTTTATTTCTGAAGGGTATTCTAGATTCGGTGCAACCGAAGTAAACGTTTTTTCTTATTTCGTGAATAATTTAAAAAATCTCTACATAATTCACCTATGAGGGGCTACTAACAATAAATTGTTGCTTTCAATTTAAATGGTAAAATGTTACTCATACGCAGTGCCTTTTTGTTTTTGAACAACGAGCCAAATTAGTTACTTCCATTTTTCTTAAAAGAAAAATCTAATGGAGAGTTTTTAAAATACTAAGATATTACAGAGTTTTTCATTACTTTCAGATTTTTATATGAAAAGTAACTAACAAAATACCAGAAAGGTAACCGTACAAGCATGAGCACAAGGAATGCCTGAAGGCAATACAACTTATATTTTTAAGGAAAGCAGATTATTGGCTTTGGAAATTTTAAACATATTTTGCTTACATAAATACTCTGGCATGATTATGCCATACGAAGAGCAGCAGCAAAACTTTTGTTGGTTTATTACCAACTTCTTTATTTGCCACACATGTGTTTGAGTTATTGTCAGCCTTTACATTGGTATGTGTGTGTGTGGGTATTTCGTCTATAAGGTCACTCAAATGGACATTGTAATTATATTGAAGGAAATGTCAGCACTTACGACGCTGCAGCGGAAGCGGATGTACAAACATTTTATGAGTCGCCAATATGGCCCTCACATTGCCTTAATTTGGCTTGAGTCACGAATGCGTGTGTGTGTGTGTGTATGACAAATGCTCCTTTGTAACAAACATATACACAGTTCCATTCATACTAGTATATGAGATTGAAGGCCTGATGACCCTAATTTGCATATGCATTTTGACGAGACTACGAAGGGCTGTCTGCAATCAATAAATACCACACTCACCATCCTCGAAGCGGCAATGCCGTGCTRCCACTAAGAAGCACTACCGCTACGCCTTTGCAGTCKCTGACTGCTTGCAGGTCACTGCCGAATGAAATGCCTATCTTGTGGGCCGATTGGCAGCAGCGGAAGTCGTCCATTAACCGCACCTGTCGCGATAATCACTTATAGGCACGTCGAAGTTTTCTTGTATATTACCATTGTTTTCTACACCAATGCCGCTCACTGGGCAGATTGGCGTGCATGTTTSRCGTGTATACGCGAAAGGCATCTGTACTGTGCTTCTTCTTGTACTCAATGTATGGTATATGGTATATTGACTTTCAGCAGTTTCGTTGTTCCCAGTGTCAATTAATATTGCTTTATTCAAAGGATCTTCATWTAATTTCCAATTACACACATCTTCGCATTTGCTGAAAGCTAATGCACTCTCCGCTCATCATTTCTTCCTTGCTCTACTGTATTTTCAGCAACGGCAGCCGAGAGTTTCTGAAGGAGCAAGAAGACGACTTAGCGCCRMMGTCTGGTTGTTGCCGCTGCTGCACGAAGTTCTGTCTTCCATGTCGGCGCCTACGTTGCTCCCGTTGCTGTCGTCGCAAAAAGAGCCTGGCCGGCGATGAAAGCGAGGAGCCGGTGCTCTCTGCGACCAGCAGCGCCTCCACSACCAACCTCGAAGTCATCGATGAAGCGCGACRTCCAACGGACGGCGACAAAAYCAAAACGAGCTGTTGGCAAAAATTGAACTGCTGCAAACGTTGTCGTAAGCAACCGAAGGTGGATGCCATTCACACGGATGAGCGCTCAAAAATGACACTGGCAACCAAAGCGGAGTCTGCAGTGGCAGCAACCACACCCATTACACCCAAACAAGGCGGCTGTGGCGCCTGCTGGAGTAAACTATTTTGTTGTCGACGTGTTAACAAGGTCGATCCCACAACTGGTGATGAAACRGAATTGAAAAAGTGTTGTTTTTGCATACCTTGTCGACGCAAGAAAGCTGGACGGGGCGCTACCATAGCCTCGACGGTTTCACCGACTGGCTCGGTGGCCTGGCAAGATCCGGARAGTGGTATTGCAGCTAGTGATGCATCTGTTTTGGAAGGTGCCACTTCGCCAGAAGTAGTGCGACCACAGTGAGTCATKTATTCAATAATTTTGGTGTTGTTTGCAAAAATTATTCCTCTTCCAGGGGTTGTTGCAAACGCTTTTGGAGCAAACTGCTGTGYTGTCAACGCAAAAAGTTGCCGAAGCCAAGCGAGAGTCGGCGCGCAAGCATGAAGGCGCCACCACCGCCAAGTGAGGTGAGTTTGTGCCCCTTTGAAATGAATTAAATTGTTTTGAATTGCACAACTTYGCAGGACACTCGACGCAAGCTACATGTGGACCTAGTGGAGTATAGCTCGAAAATGAAAGGCGCCATACCGGTAATGCCGCTCTATTTAGCCTGGTTTTGCGCTATTTGTAACACCATCTTTCCAGGACTAGGTGAAGTGCATCTTAACGAGTGCATGCACTTACGAGTATTTTCTACTCTCTTCCTCTCTCGTTTCTCTTACAGGCACCTTATTTTCGGGCATTTTTTGCCTTTGCGTTGGCATCCCACGCTTTTCGCAATACGACAGCGCAAAGGCGCGCTTTGGTTCTTTCATAATCAACATAATCGTTGGCATGGCGCAACTCTTTTGCGTGCTCTTCTGTTTTGTCGGCTGGGGCTGGTCCATTTGGTGGGGCAYGATCATGCTGAAATGTGCAAGTGAGTATTGCTAATACTTGAATCACTTTGATTAACTCTTATTATTTATACATGTGCATTCACACAGGAAAGCTCAATAAAATCAGGAAGGTTGAGCGTCTGGAAATGGAGGAGGAGCGTCGCCAAGCAGAGGCAGCAGCCGCAGCGGCAGCAACAGCGGCGCGAACGGCAGCTCATCCTACGGCGGTGACCACCACGACAGAGAGCGCCGCTTAAAGATACATTATTGATATTTGAAACTAAATCGAGGAAAAAATACTTTGTAWGGGGCTTAAAGGTGTAATTTTGTGAAACATAGATTTTAGTTTGCATTTTAATAATACTAAAGACTTCCAAAAAACTTCCAAAACGCTGAGAAGTGCTAGCAAAGATAAAWTCTTCCGAAGGACGCTTCCGTCGTTGAAAATTGGTAACGCACAAAGACTACAGATATCAAGTAGTAACTGCACAGAATCCTTTACTTCGGCGAGAGAGAAGTGACAATATAAAAAACCTCGAAAATTCGTGCCTTAACAATTGAATTCATTCAGCTTGACTCTCAAGTACTCAGCATCGAAGAATGTAGTGTTTAAATCATATTTACTCACATATTGCATTTGCTGTTGAAAGAAAGTCACAGAGTAAGCAGTATCTATCTTCCATTTGACACTTAGGCATCAGATCACAATTGAAATACTTACAAAGACCACATTTCACTTCATTAACCAAAGTGGTGCTGAAAACCCTCTGAAAAGTGCACTTAAAAAGCTTAAATCGCTAAACCGTCTACATACCAATACATGCAGAGTAATTGTAATCCAAGTGATAGGAAACTCGTGTGCTTACACATACATATCAACACCTATATATGTAGCATAGATAATTTAAGATTTTCCTGAATTAATATTTATCAATTAATATTACTATTAAAGGTGCATAACACTTAAGGAATTATGAAGTGCGTATACCGTTTGTAACAAAAAATTATTAACAAAATGTAGCTATAATACACATAATGTATATAATTAGAAWAATAATAATAATTTTTAAGTTTTTATATCATTTCTTTAGTACTAAAAATAGATGAATATATGATAAATAAACGATAAACATTTATAGTATTAACCTCTTTCTTTTAATAGAGAGATAATTGTTAACAAGCACCATATATTTCTTTTTTATTGCTGAGTATCGCCTTCGCATATAGTTCGTTTTTTATACATGAAAAGGCATGAAATAAAATGTATTTCTCCCACGAATTATGCTCCACAAAAAAGGATAGATATATTACTGCGGTACCATGGCAGTCGGGTCTAAGTATACGGAACGAACCCAGAGTTTTATCATTCCAAGGACTTTCACCTCGACACCATTYCTCGAAATTACTTCAGGAATTTTTGGAGCCGTTACAAGAGATAAATCTAACCGCTCCAGTCTAGACAGTCGRGCCTAAGTAAACGGAACGGACCCGGATTTTTATCCGGTAGAAATTTCTGCATAGAAAGGACTTTCATCTCCTCGAAAATTGTTCAGGAATTTTTTTTGCCCTRCATCAACACATAAATTACTACGTTCCCACATCAGTCGGGTCTAAGTTTGTCCGGTCGAAATTACTTCAGTATTGTCTTCTGTYGCTACAACAAAAACAATAGACAAATTACAACATTCCATCCAACCTCACCTCACCTTCGCTGATCTTTCGCTCATATTCATAAATAAAAAATGCGGTTTTCCATATTCATTTCATTCATATTTATTCATATACATATATCCTTTAGTTGATTATATTACATGTATATATTTATCTTTGTATGTTTATATTATATATATTATTTGACTTATATATGTAATACAATTTCTGCTCGTAGGGTAATTTCTAGTTCAATATTATAAATGTTAATTGCCTAAGTACCCATGTTAAGTTTCGACGCCAACACAAGACAGCCTTCGCTTCAGTTTCTTATGAAACCAAAGAAACTCAGTAAAAGCAAACTAGCGGCATTGGGGGAGTGTAGTAAAACTGAGTAGTCACCATTTGCTTAAGACAAAAAAAAAAAAAAAAAAAAACTCAACGCAATAATTAAATTATAGTAAAAATAAACTAGAAGTGTTGCAACATAACTAAATATACACATACATATATGTATAAACTACATTTTATTTTGCTTGTTTAATAATAAATAGGTAGGTACAGTTTACAGTTAGGATCACACTAGTCAAATTATTAACTAATTTCATTGTATTTTCATTATTTAAAACATAATTACAACTTAGAAATATTAATTTTATTAAAAATAGTTTACAATGGTGCGTTCCGAAACACACACACGCACACACACATAACTCAACTAAAGTAATTGATAAAGCTAATTTATGTTGAAGCCATGAAGTTCGCCAACCGAATGAGGCGCTCAAACCAAAACATCACGTGTGAAATGTTGTTGAAGTATTGTAATAAACACTTTGTAAATGAATACAAGTAYAGCGGTGTGAAAATGAGTATCGCTAAACTGTTAAAATGAGTCAGTTAAACRGAACAATGGCACAAAAAGCACTTGTCAAACGAAAGCTGTGTAAAAAATCATAGTTAACGGTTAACGGTTTATATTCACTATTCGGTATATCTTCTTGTGTTTAAATTTTTTGTTTCAGTTGCTGCTTACAAAACTAACGGACGTTTTTCAAATTTGTATTTGAGTTGCATTTGACATTGTTCTTTTGACACATTCGCCATGGAAATAAATTGCTCAAAGTAAAGGTTTCGTTTTTGACGGACAGCGAATGAGATGAAATATTCTCCAGCGATAGTAGAGAGGAAATTATTTGGCTTACATGAAACGTGTTCGAGAAACGGTTCTGTGCTTTAGGCTGGCCTCGTAATTTGTCGTTATGCAACTCGTATTAAGTATTTAGTTAATTTTCTTTGATTATATATTTTTTATGTTTACTTTTAGACAGAATATTACACTGATCGAATCCGTATTTCGTAATTGTCATCGTTGAATATTTTGTTGTCTGCAAGCGAGGGTATGCATAAGAACAAATTGTGCTTTGTAGGTCACACATTCAACCATACAAATGAACATAATTTAGCGCTGAATATTTGCAATTGCTGGCAATTAAGTTTGTCTATTTCCCATTTTAAGTATTCAATTATTTTTTGCACAAACGCGTTCACACCGCCACTTTAATTTAGCAATTAAAATAGTTCACTTTGCTTTACGCACATATTCCAACTAACATACATACATACGATATATATGTAAGTAAATACATAAATTCATAAGCAATAGGTTATAGGTAAAGCGAACGTTTCCTTAATAGTCGCTGTTGTTGTAGAAAATGAATACGTCAGTTGCATATTGAACGTATGCGCCAAATTATCAAACACTAACTACATTTAATTTCACTTTTTCTGTGTCGTTTCACTTGTTTTCCATTGTTCGCACGTGCTCAGCCATGCGACTCACACATCTTTGACACTTTGCACGGTGCAGCAGCAGTGCCGAGGTGCTCTTATTGCAGTATGCATTTGTCTTTGTCGCCACTGATGTCCACTTGCTCCAGTTCGCGTGCGATTTCGTGGTCATCCTCGATACTGAAAGGTGGMAATGTCGGAGAACACAACTCGTCAAATTCGCTTATCCACTACGTGATTATTAACGTTAACTTACGCAATTTCCTGACTATGCAAATGTTGCACCAGCTCATCACGTTTGTCCACAATAGAAACCAGCTCCTCGAGCAGTAGCCGTTCCTTTTCACGCTGCGCTTCCGTCTTTCGCCAATCTTCTACAGACTGCGCGGCCCGCAGCTCTTGATTCAAAAGCGTGTATTTGCGCTCCAAATCACTTTCTTGCTCACTGCGAAAAAAAATGTGAAAAATTCAGAGGCTACACTTGAAAACTTTGCCTAACACTACATCAACAAAGGTCTTGCGACCGTAGAATTACTACTTTCCAAAGTGCTGCGCACAAACTTACAGTATATTGAGCTGCATTTGGCGGCGCAGCAGCGCGTTTTTCTTGTTAACCAGCGTAAACCACTGCGACAGCAGTTGCTCCTCCGTCTCATCGGTTTCTGTGCGAGAAGTTTGGGAGAAACATTATTATATGACCACTAGATTAGCATGGCTATTACATTATCGAATCATTAAGATTTTAAGTCAACATTTAAACAACTACAA
The DNA here is from genome assembly GCF_001853355.1 of Bactrocera latifrons. Lineage (NCBI taxonomy): Eukaryota > Metazoa > Arthropoda > Insecta > Diptera > Tephritidae > Bactrocera > Bactrocera latifrons. Next base: position 277,835 of record NW_017536741.1, on the reverse strand, counting down.
AAAGGAATTAAACTTATGCTAACATATATATTAGTGGACTAATGCAACGCAGCTATTGATAAAATTTACAAATTTACAAAAAGGACTCAGATTTAAACGATTTCCCTGATTCGGTAGCGCTAATGGGGYTTTCGCAATTTGCGCAGCGTAAAAATCTGAATCCAAGAGGTGAGTTTAGTATGTGGTGAGTAGCTAATTACGAATCAAATATGGGTATGTGTAAAAATTTCGCTGACGCGCGCACTGGTGTGCAGTAATTCGATTCATTTGTATTACTTCGGCCAATTCAAGTCTTTGGATAATTTTAAATTTGTCAACTCTTCTTGCCTGCACACAAGTGGCGCGGCATTTCGCAAACCAACAAGCTTCGCTAGGTCAAATAATTGTACGAATGTTTACAAGTTATGGATTGTGTTAAGAACAGTTAGAATACGAGTATGAGTTGCGATTAAAATGTTAGAGCATTAGCAGCGCTGCCAACGCTCGCACGAGCGATTAATGCCTTTTACAACGACAAAGGTAAATGGACACGAACAGTGTGTTAATTACAGTTTGCATAAGCACAACAGCGGCAGAAGCAAGCAAGTAGCGGTTATTCAAATTTGCTTTGCCGAGCAGAGTTTGCTTTACAACTCGCGTGCGCATGGAGAAGCGTTCAAGCTAAGCGAGTCAAATGCGAGTGAAATGTGGACAGTGAACGCGGTGAACTTCCAAACAGCTAAATGTCAGCACAACATCCGCAGCGTTGCAAGTAACAGCCCATTAATGCACTTAAATAATAAAAAAAAAACTGCAAAGTTCGCTCCAGCGCGTTAACATAGTAGTTGTTGTAAGCGAGCAAGCATTGCGCGCATGCCTGTGGCAATTTCACATTTATGTGCTGCTTTGCTTTCAAGTTTTTCCTTTTTTGTTGCAGTATATATTTTGCCGCTTGTAGTAGTGGTTAAGCAGTAATTATAATTGTAACTGTGTTTGTAAGAGTAACTACAGGCGTTAAGACGTAAGGCGTAATGCGTAATGCAAAAATTATTGTTTACCACCACCGCAGTCGCCACCAGCGCGACAATGGCACTGGCAGCGGCTTCGCGATTGTCTTCGGCCGCTAGGCGGCTCCTCGGTTCGGCAACGGATGCGCCGCGTGTCRTCGTCAATGTCGCCCTCAGCATCACATGGCAAGTGTAAGTGCACCTTTGGCAGATTATCACAGGAGGAATGATTTGAGGAAGCTCTGGTTGTAGTTGTGTTCGTGTTGGAGGAGGAGGAGAATATAAAATTGAACGGCGCAAAAGCGTTTGCGAAATTTCGGCTACTTATAAATCTATTGTGCGACTGTTGCGGATGCGCATGATTTCTATGATTCTCATTCGCATCGACAATACATGATTGTGAGCGTGGACGGCCGCGTGACGTTCGTTGCTGATGTTGACAAGCATRCTCCGCCGTAAGCGCACGATGACGGTGTTGAAGTCGTYGCTTRCGTCGCCGACGCACTACATTCTCATCAACATCAGCACCGTYCACCGTCAACGCCGATCGCACATCGGCTGCGGGTACGGACGTCTCCTCATCGCTGGACAAGGAGGAGGACGGTGTCACGGAGCCCGATGATGTGCACGGCGAAGTGTCTTCGCCCGAAGGCGATAATGAGAACTGGCCATCGCTATCCATGTCAAGCAATTTAATACGTATACTATCACCACCACCAATACTATTGCGTATTAATCTAATAAAAGGGTTACGTTGGGAACGATTATTACTTGGATTGCCGCCCATGACAGCGCGTAGTTTCTTCTCTAGGCAGCTGGCCTTCTGATCGATGGCCTCCTGTTCGCGCTCGAGCGCCTCCAGTTCCGATTCGATGTAGGAGCGTTTGTCGCCCTGCAGAATGAACAAAATATACTTAAAATAGTACTCTCAAAATTTGTACGCCTACCRAGCACACATACCTTCTTGTCGTTCTTTGGTGAAATGCGCTCCATGACGGCATTGAACGACTGCAGTGGACTATTACTACCGCTGTTGCTTGTGCCAKTGCTGAAGCGTTCGCTTAATCTATGACTAGGACTCATCARTTTACCATTACTATTTGTGGTCGTCGAAAGCGTGTCCWTATCGCGTGGCGGMGTTATTTTCTTTGACGGCGACATCGGCACCTTGGTTGGTGAGTTGCTGCCYGTGCTGGGCACACCGTAGTCCTCGATGCCGTTGGGTATGGGTGAAATGGTGCGCTCGGGTGAGAAATTCATTCGTTTCAGCTTGGTCGGCGAGGTCGGGCTGTCTAAGTTGCCACCACCGCTGCCACCATTCACTGATTTGGTTCGAGTCTCGAGTATGAGGCGACGCGCCTGTTCACGCAAACGTTGTTTACGTTCCTCCTGCAATCGGGTCGAAACATTAGTTGTATGTCAAAGTACAGAATGAAAAATTAATGTTCTATTAAAAAATTATCAAACGAGCGAACGAATATGTAGTAAATAAGCTGGCTAGATCGATTGCTTCTAACTGCGCCGCTGCAACTGTTATGTTGCGCTCGAAGGTTACTTACGTCGTGCTCGCTGCGCTCCACGCCATTGGAAACTTTCAGCTTTTCAATCATTAGCTTGGCCTTTTCGCTCATTTCCTTGTGACGTGACAAAATGCGCTGTGACACATTTAAGACATTTGCGGATTTATATAAATATTTTTTTTTTTTTTTTGTTGGTGGTTGGGCGGGTTGATGAATGTTAAACCGAAAACGATAAGCCAAAAAACGAAAGCGAAAACGTAAGCCAACAAAAGTATGAACGTGCAAAAACAAAGCAAAATTAATTAAACTAAGTAAATAAACTAACGTAGGAAATATAAGCTTATATACAAATAATATAGTCAATTAAATTTAAAATTGGCGCAAATATAACAATTCAATAAGAACCCAAAAAATGAGCCCAGCTCTACGTAAATGTATTATATAATCAAGAAACTCTCACAGGCAACTGGCTTATGAGTAAATTTCTTACATTCGCCGCATTCGGATCCAAAGCTGTCGGTGAGTGGGGTGCCACCTGTTGTTTATCGGCCTGCACCGGATTCGACTCAACAGTCGTAGCACACACATTTAGGTCGCCATTGACATCGTCACCATTAGTGCTCTCCTTACCATCGGTCGGCGGTGTCTGGTTACCCATTTGACCATGTTGCGATGCATTGATCGAGTTCTTATCTTTGCTGGGTGAAAGCACCTTGCCTAAAATATTCTTCGAGCCAGAGATTATTAAATTCTTTACATCTTTCTTCGCTGTCGGCGATGGCTGTCCGGGYGCCGAGTTATTTTTCGTCTCTACACCGAATATGTCGTCATCTAGTGAGTTCTGGTGCAACAGTTGCGCTTTTAAGTGGCTCAAATTGAGTAGATTCTGYGAGAGATTGTCCGACTTGTAATTGCCAATCACATAGCTCGACTCGTCGGATGTCGGTCCTGCATAGTAAGTTTAGTTGAAAGGGCGAAACAAATAGCAATTAATTAACAAAAGTAAACAGAGAAAGGCGTAATAATAGAATGATTGTTTTGCTTATAAATATTGATCGATTAATTGGAATGTCTTTTGATTTTACCAATTTGCTCAATTTGCAATTGTTTGCCGGTGAAATGCGCACGCAGCTGATGCAGATACGTCATCACAGCTAACTTATCTGGCACAGCCAGCAAACTCATGTCACGTGGCTCAATCACGCGTGGAATGCCCAAGGATTCGGCGGCGTCAAAGGCGGTGCGACAATTGCCAACAACGTCGTGTGCGGAGAGTTTCGACATATCGCTGAAAAGTTAAGCAGACAAGAGAAATAAGTTTGGCCAATGTGGTTAGCGCTTGTACACTCACATTAGGTCGGGTTCAAAGTGGTGAATGATCGCACAGAATGCCATGCCGTTGCGCCAGCTGGTCGTCAAATTAGTCACCTTCACGTTTGGATAGTCTTTCGTAACATCCTTGCACCACTCCAGCAAGTCCTGTCCCGGCGTATTCTCCTTCAACACGATCTTTTCGACCGGTTTGGCAGAGCCATTCAGCTGTAAACTGTTGTTACTGTTAATGCTGCTCAAATGATTGTTGTTCGTGTTGCTACTATTGGTTGTCATACTATTGCTTATGCTGCTATTGCTGTTGTTGTCGTGCTCGTAGCTCTTCTTCAAATTAAGCGGAGGCAATTCGGCGCGTTTTGACTCACTGCGCGCTGGTTTTGGTGGTGCCACACTACCGCTACCGCTGCCTGCAGTAATGGACTTCTCCTTCAAGTAGTCATTATCAGCTGTCTTATTTGGTGTCGACACTGTTGTCGGAGTCGACATGGATAGCAATGAACTAAGTGTTGTAGACTTGCTGTTGCTAATTTTGGCTGATTTTTGTTCAGGTTTGACATCCACCGCCTTCGCTTCCTCACTGAGAGCATCGRCAGCAACGCTGGGCACCACTTTTTTGTTGTCRCCATTTTGCTGCGCAGATGACACGTCAATGCTGTTGCTTTTGTTGGCTTGAAAGTTGAGTTCACGACGCGCGCTAATATCACTCGGCTCGCTGGGTTTGCAATCGGYGCCTTTGGCGAAAGTGGCGATTGGAGTGGATGTAATAATTTKGCTCTTTAGGTTGGYCGGCAGCACGCTGGCTTCTAAGGTTTTGGCAGGGATCAGCGCAGGTGCCGAAGACTTCGACTCCTKTTCAGCGACAGCGCTTTCTTTTTCTGTTGGATCCTGGTGCGATTGSGGTTGTTGTTGCGCAGCGCTCGGCGTCTTGAGTAGCTCGTCACTAGTGTCGAATCCAAATTGTTTCTCTGATTCGAATTCAAAATTCAAACGATTATGTTCAGCCAATGGAGTTGGATCTTCGGACAAGGAAGGAACTACGCATACACATCCATACGGACATTTACAAACGGTTAACGGTTAACACATTGGTGGTCATGTATGTAGTTCAAGTGTATGGGTGTGTTGGTATGAATGTGTTTCGAAGGTAACGAGTATATTATTTACAACGAAAACAAAAACATAAATTTATATAAAACAAAGTAAGTTTGCACACATTTACATAAATTAATGAATTGATCGTTTTTATGTAACATATAAGTACAGATGCAATGAATACCAAATGATTTTTGTGAAAAAGTTGATTTGAGAGAAAAACGCGAAACAATTGCATTAAATTCAAGAAACGAGYCAAGAAAGAGAAAGAGAAACGGGTAAGAGAAAATGAACATTCAATTAATTTTGAAAACAGTCAAATTAATTACAATTTTTAAATAACAGACTATCCTGTAAGAAAGTAACGACAACCAGCACACATATTTTGAACATTGAAAATCTCCCATTAGTAGTAACTGAGCCGCTCATGAGCCTCCATTACCCATTACCATTGATTTTATGAGGTTCCGGAGTACATTTATTTGATGTTCCTTAAGACAACTTTTTTTAATCATTGTAACTAAAAAATAAACTTTTTGTTTTCTTTAAAAAAAAAAATTAAATTACATTTTATTGGATAAAATGGGACCAAATAACTAACATTATTTCGCTAATGTCATCCTGCTTGGTGAAAAGCATTTCATTAGAAGAAATGTAAGATTTTATGCACTCCCCTACTAATACTCTGTGAATGGTTCCTAGCGTGTTTCATAATTTGATAAATTGTGTCGGTATGATACTGTACTACTTGGGTCTCATGTATGTTATATATACGGATATATTTTTACATATGCGTAGCTAACAATGACTGGAATTATAAACGGCACTACTGTACTTCAAAAAATTTCGTCAAAATATTACAATTTCACTAATCAACTACAACTACATAACCTAAATTAGAGTGTATAGTGACAAACTATGTTTCTTAGTCACAGGACAAACAGTAAATGAAAATTAAAACCAAACATATTTATTATTTTAAGTTTCGTGTACGCACCACTCAATGGCGTCGGCAGATCCATGCAACCGTTCAAACTAGTCGTCATCTGCTCCAGCTGTTGCGTGAAATCAAACAAATGATCCGAAATATCACCCGAACTTTCCAGATCAGGTATATCCTCTAGGTCGTCCAGTGGAGCAACATCACAATTATTATTGACGGACATCAGCGAGACGACGCTCTGCATATCCTCATCACTGCAATTGTCAAATTATGAGATGTTAGTTAACCACATATATGTATGTGTATAAATATTATGTTTGTATGCTAAATGCACTTACGTCGCCTTGCCCTCACGCAGGAACACACAACTGATTGTCAATTCCAGTTCGGCGGCGGTAATCTTACGCGAGGTCGGCTTCAGGCTGAGCGTAAAGCTCTGCTGTGTCGACTCGATACTCGCGTATTTGCGCATATTTATGCTAGCCGAGGCCAAGACCCTTTTTTTGCCGAGATGTGTTATCTGAAAAAAGAGCGCAAAAGATACTTCTTAACGGAATTGAATAATTTTTTTAATACTTGGAAAAGCAATAGTGCGGAAAGAGTTGTTGTTGCAGCGGCAGAAAACGTTTCTGCAGTAATTTCGAAGAATGATGCCGAGTTGACAGGTCCTAGCCGGATAATCATCCGGATCCATTCAGTTTACTTCCCCAACTAGCGTAGGAACGAGAAGAAAATAGTTGACAGTTTTTGACCGGATCAAAATCCGGGTCCCTTCCGGTTATTTATCCGGCTATCGTGGGAACGAGAGGAAAATACGAAGTAATTTYGAGGAATGGTGCCAAGCGAAAAGAAATGTGTGTGCCGAGACACACTTCGCGACGCCACATAGAGCGCCATTTGGCAACGCAATGAAAGTTTTTCACGATTTTCTTTTCTTGAATTAATTTTATTGATATGTGAACGTGAAGGTGTGTACGTGACTTTTGCATGCGGCAACTTTATGAATTCGCTGAGAATATTTGATGAATTCGAAATATGTGGAATATTTGGAACAGAAAAGTGCTCAAATAAAATATTGCGCGGTCTAGGTTGACTATGCGGCTCCACGATGACTTAGTTTGTTCTATGTGTATGTGTGTAATTTTAGAGAAGAATATGTATGAACACCGTAAATTAATTTAGCTTAAAAGCATTACATATTTATTATTTCTGCAACCTTTTTTCATTAAACAGTTTCAACAACAACAAAACAGCGAGTGGTCGCAATTAGCATTTCAACATGACTGTCAACTATCGATCGCATATTTATAATGGCTTAGTTATAGGCGTCAAACGCTTACCAATGAAAGTCCGAAACAAATGCTCGGATATGTGTATGTGTGTGTGACTGAATGTTCATTCACAATCACTCGTACAAATGTGCAATTCATTTCCACTTAAAAAGCCCTGCAAGTTACTGCRAATGAAAATCAACCTTGAGATGCGAGAAATGCCACACAAGCAAAGCTTTGAAAGTCGTTGAAAGCGTCGACATGTTGCTATCCTTAGAGCAACAAAATACGGTAAATACAGCAATAAAATAAAATGTAAAACAAAACAGAACTTGAATATCTAACGGCAATGACGAGTAGCACCCAGCTCAACCCGCATGTCAGTAGAAGCAAGAGCAACAAAATTGATCAATCATAATTCAACAATAGCAACTAGCGGCACTTTGAGCGAATGGAAAGGTTAAAAACGTGCGGAAGGACACAGAAAACACGAAAAAATGAAAGCAAAATCCCCAAGTCCTACAGAGACCAAGCCAACTGGGTAGCGTTGGGTAACGCCTTTCCCATGTACTTCGACAAAAACGTCTATTCAATTAGAGGTGACGGCGCAGGGACTTGGCGAACCGACATGCTATCGAAACRTTGTCCTTGAGTCCAGTCAACGGAAAGGAAATGAGCAACTGAAACATTTTAGCAATGCAACAACAACGCGCCGAGTATTCGAAAGCAGAAATTCGAGGCATTGAAAGTGAAAATGTAAATCGTCTTTAACCGCCAATATGCAAAGGGGTATGCGGGTGTATTTTCCGTCACATTAGTTCCGCGTTTTTATTTTGCACGAGAATAAACAATAAAATATTCATTAGATTCCATTCACTTCAATTAAGCACCGCCATCGCTGTTAAAGCAAGTCAAGCTCAGCAAAGAAATTAGCATTGCTGCGATTTAAATAGCAAATGAGCATTTCAAAGGGAGCCAGCCACAATGGAATAAATAACTAGTACACAAATTGAAATGCAACTCTTTTATTTGYATATATTTTCCCACAAAAACGCATTTGCAATTGTCGGAGCTAGTTGTTGTGGCGCATTCGGGAATTGAAAAGTACTAAGCCCTTAGGGATTAATGAGTTACTAAGGTGCAAATCTGACTAAAAGCCTGCTAAAAGAAACTCCCAGGATCCTTAATTTACTTAACTGTCACGTCAACACACACACACGCACGCAATGTCGAGTCATTCAGGTCGCAGGGAGTGCTGTCTTACAAATTATTTCCATTAAATTGWGTGCAGACAACAAAGAAGCATCCGCGAATGACTTTGTGGGTGAGCCATCATGTACTCGCCTTGACATGTTTTATTATTCCAGAGTAAAAAAAAAGAATAGAAAAATGTTTACTTCGATTAAATGGGTTTCTCAGTGCGTCATGGAGAGAAATTTAAAATATTTTTAGGCGCATCAAAAAATTCCATAACTTTTATTGACGYTTAAAAGTATGCTACAAATTTAAATAAAGGGAGTTTTAATTTTCAAAGTATTTAAACAAGCAAACTAAAAACCAGCTGATTTCATAACTGTACTACACAATAATAAACATTTTAAAACACTATGAGCAAGTTTAACAACAAAAAGTCACGCCAGTAACTAATTTTGTATACCAAATAGTTTGTAATAAATGTGGCAGAGTAAAAGTGGAATATTGCCGTCGTCGTTGGCAATTTGATTTTGTTGCATAACGCAAAATATTTATTTGCGGCTATTGATGTCGATCAGTCATGCTTAATTGCTTTCAATTGGCTTGTTTTGAGTAGAAAATACCAAAATATAAAACGCCGTTCGACTGTTAGTTTCCGAGTGCGCCACTCGGTGGGTCGGGGGCACGAATGCTGAGCCAATTAAACCAGAATTGATAATTGATATATAAAAGTATACTTCGAACTGCTGATTGAATCCGTGAATCTTAGCATTTTGTGTTCTAATATTAAGGAGAAACTCACATCTTCAATGACAAAAGTCCAGTCCTTATCTTCCAGTTCGTGGGTGCGTGGATCCTTGAAAAGTGTCACCGAAATAGAATGATTGTCTGGCACCGGCCAGGATATGTGGCCCACCAGTGGATTCACCATATCCGGCTCCCAGGCTAACGGCATCGAAACGACACGGCGCGATCGACGTGTCCAAACGACGGACAGATTTGAAGGGCGCCTGAAACGAAGGAAATGTATATATATAAATAGTTTATGTTACAAATTCGATAAACCAAAAACTTCACATGCATATAGTATATCCACAATGTTCAAATAAAAATCATAGGATCCATCGAATATAAACTAAAATTGTCTATGACTTTGACTAATTATTGTAGAGAAATCTTAAGAGCTGCAACAACATTTCTTAAGTAAAGTAAACGCAAAAGCTTGTTCACAAATGCAACGTCTACTCRTTACTCATACCATTTGCCAATACACACATGCACATAAGTAATAGTTTAATACCAGATCTCTATGCTTTATTTGTCCTTTTTGAAACTGGTTGATGCGCACAAGTGCCGCTAGGCTACCAAAGGGGAGCAGCGTAATTTTCATTGCCTCAAATGTAAACAGCCAACAGCAAAGAAGACAACTAAGAACAAACGCTTGGCTACTGGCGCTGAGGCACCAGCTAAAGAGCAGCAGTAAGGCAGCGACGGGTTGCAAGTCGCGCCAAGCGAAAGTAAAATCGCTGCTCTGGCATCAAGGATGTGGCACACTCAAGCTACACAAGCAGTCGCAGTCAGCTCTGCCTCGACGCCGCAACGCGGCTGAGAGACGCACACTGCTGCCGCAACGGCATTGGCGCTTAAACTAGGTCAGCTGGCAGCATCCGTTCTTCACAGCGTACGCACTTTTCCATGCCCCTTTGCCCCTTTTTCACGTTTCGCTCTTATTTTTTGAATTTTCCAGCTTTTTTTATAAGCAAAAATGTCATGTTTGAGCTTTCTCGAGTGCGCGCGTTCGCTTTTGCGGCAGAAGGTGCATTTTAAATGTTGTCAGTTATGTTGATTTTCGTATTTTCTTCTKTTTCTATTTGCACAACGTCAATTGCAATTTGTGAAAGCGAAAAAAACTCGCAGGAAAGTGGAAAATATGAGAAATTTAGAGCACAAAAAGGCAGACAACTACACAGCAGGCAGATGAGCTCACGAGCTTCCGAGAGCCACTGCTTCCGAATCGAAATTGCGCACAGCCGGTGCAACAACAACAAAGCAATTATATTTGAGCACGCATACGTGTAGAGGTTCAGGCACAGTTACCTTTGCTGGCTGGCTGGGCTTTTGTGCGAATTTCATGTTATRTCAACTCAAGAKGGAGCTGGGAATGTTGATGAAAATATATAAGCAACGAGGTGCATTGAGTTTGATGATGACGAATGAGGATGATGAAGTGGCGTTATTGACAGCCCCATTTCGATGTTTATGACATAAGCGCAATAGTGTTGTTGAATATGTAGACCTCTTGGAATCAAGCTTTGGAGTTGAGGTATATTTTTTACCACTATTATTTTAATTGCGTTCAGGAGACTAACGAACAAGCGGTGTTTACATGCATCCAGCAATAAATAATATTCAATTTCAATTCACCCACAATTGTGTGCGCTTGCAACTATTTTTTTTTTTTTCATAAGCAAAAGTCACACACTTAAATTATATTTTCAGAATAAATAAATTGGGGTCTCTGCCAATAGGTGTTTCGATGCTTGATCAATGCTGCGCCAGTAAATATTTACAATTTCAATTACAAATTAAATTCAAGATGTATCTACACACACATATATATGGGAGCTTTGCAGGGGTTTGCGCATTTAGACAGCGTGTCAGCCAGACTAAAGCGGTCAAGTAGACAGGGTCATCATGAAACTACCGCAGAAAATAGACAGCCAGCCAGACCAGCGCGTTCTGATGCCTCAAGAAACAAAGCACAAAATCGAGCAGAAGCAAACCCGCAGAAAAACAAGGCGAGGAGAAATAAAGGAGGCAGCACACCCGCGAATGACATTAAGTCACTTGAAATTTGGCATTGAGCCAAAATAAATTTCAAGAAAACAATAAAGTCGAATATTTTTAGTTGGGATGAGTAACTAGACAGTCGACGGAATAAACTTAGGGATTTAGYAGCAATCAACTTAACTGCGATGTGATATTTAGAGGAAGAGCAACAYTTTCATACCCTAAACAKGGCATATTAAGTTTGTCTGGATGTTTGTAAAACAAACAGAAAAAAACCACGGAGGCTCTATAAAGTGTATATGTAAATTATTGGAGTAATGAGCAAAGTCGATTTAGCCCTGTCCGTCTGCTGGTCCTTCTGTCTGTCTGTATACAAAGTAATATATTAGTTTTTGAGATATCGATCTGAAATTTTGCACTCGTCCTTTTCTGACCAAGCGGCTGCTCATTTATCGGTACGGCCAACATCGGACTTCTATAACACATAGCTGCCATACAAACTGAACGATCGTCATCAAGTGTCTGTATGGAAAAATTTGTCTTTTGACGAGACAACTTCCCGAAATTTGGTATGCGTTATTATCTAATAATACAATCTCCGAACAAACTGTTCAGATCGGACAACTATAGCATTTAACTGTTGGCCGATCAAAGCTCGTAAGGGATCTTTTGTATTTGTGAAGGGTATTATAGCTTCGGTGCAACCGAAATTAAGTTCTTTTTTTCCTCGTTTTGCTATAGTTTGCCAATACACACACAAATGATTACATAGTATGTTGACTCATGACTCATTACAATCTAGACTTATGCCATCTCCAAGCAAAGGCTTCATAAGTATGCCCATTTGTGCGTATATGTATGCATATATTCCCATAGGGCATAGATGATATATGTTCAGAGCTTGTGAGCATAAATATGCGCAAATGTGTGTAAAATCCATGATCGGTGGAGGCGGGGAAACATACACTTGCACATGTGTAAGCTTTAATATTATTGCAGATTGCGACAACAAAACACACCAACCGGGATTATCAGCAGCGAGTACTTTGAACTTATAGCCACTACTGAAAGCAACTTGATGCGCATTCTTTTGATTTATTCGAAAGAATGTTTACTCGTTCGCCTCGCTTTATCACTGCCAACAGGCGTGCGGCAATGGCAATCTCGCGCAAATAAATGCAGCAGCAGTGAGTATTAAAACCAGAAATAAARATATAATAAAACGGAAATACTAAAGTTAAATACAAAGAACAACGGGGTAAGAAAATATTAAAGATATGTGAAGCAACAACAACAAAACCGTGTAGCGCTGCCGTAGCGAGTAGCGCAGCACTGCGGCGTGTGTTCGACGTGTTTTTTTTATATTTACTTTTCCCTAGATGGTTGGTTACGCCCGCACAATCACTGCACCAGTGGCGTCCATTGTAACGCCCCTTGCAGCTTCTGTTGCTGCCCATGCTGCTACTGCCACATTACTACTGCACGATAATCGCGTGCTGCCACGGAGATGGCGCTGAAGTTCACCGACATGCCACATATGGCAGGCAGCTGCATTGAAGGTTTTAAAGGGAAGAACATTTAGTTTTCGATAAGAAATATTGAATTTTTTAAAAAGAAAAAGTCAATTGAATCCATCATATGAGATCTTAGGATCAAAGGAAAAATTGCTGGGTGCAAGTAATTGACACTGAAGGCTTCCTACCTGCCTCAATTCAAGATTCTGGAGATTGGGGTCGGATAAGAAGATCATGGATTCCGCTTACTCCATCTCAATTTGGAATAAAAAAATAGCAGTCTCAGTGATCATTTTCTATAAATTATTCRTATAATGTTTTCTCTTCACAGTTAAACAGTTTGTTTCAGGTGCAAATGAATTTTATTAATAAATCTACTTTTATTTTTATTTGTTCAATAAAATTATGAATTTCGAAAGTGTGAGCAGTCAATTAGTCAAATTGTCGCCAATATAGCGCAATGCTCGTTCACACACACACAGGAATGCACATATTTACTTAAGCAACTCAAAATTGTATTTACCCAGCAAAACAGCAGATTTCAATTAAACTAGCCGAAAAGTGGTGAGTGATAGTGACAAACAGCGGCAGGTTCGACGACCCGAGTTTGACATTCGSAGGCGACGAGGCTTTCCGACGCACTTCATCGTAATTCAAATGAATCAAAAATGAGAAAAATTGCGTCTCACTCCCTATCTAAGCAATGAATAAGTAAATGAAGTTATAAGCAAAATATTTGGTAGATATCGAACCGAATCGACGCACACACAATGTACTAAATAATCGTCAAGTTTTATCAGTTTATCAATGTTTACACAGCGCCTTGAAATGCGCCACCTTATCTAGGGATGTTTACTCTGATATGTATACCCCGATAAGTCCAAGAGATCGACGCGCTTTAAATACGCTTGTGTACAATAATCGATTCACTTGTGTGGACTTTTTATAATTTAATCAGCAAATTTACATGCATAKATAGTCGCTTTGTACTCACATACCTACACACATATGTATACACATGCTCGCTTGTGAATATTTATTTGATTCTAAATACTGCTTTTGTAATCATTCGTAGACATGTTTCTCCATTTTTGCATGAAACATTTTCATAAATTTCTATTAAAGCTTGTTTTGGCACAATACTCACACAYAAATGCACACGCGCACACTGATGTATGCATAAGCGAACGCAAACGCTGATTGCATCATCGCCGCTCTAACTCATGGCATCGACAACTTCGGCAGCAGACAGCCAGTGAGCTTGCGTTAACGAGCATAATATTAAAACATCACAACAGCTTCGAGCTCCCCCAGCGCCAGTGAAGCGGCGTCATCGTGGCAACGTCATATGATCTCCGCGCCCGATRTGGGCGCTCGTGTCAACACACAGTGGCTTTTACGGCCACGGATTTATGGCCTTTAATATTTTACATTGTTGACTTTGTTGTTGCTGCTGCTAGGCTGTAGCTACGCAGCTGTTTAGGCCGTGTATGCCGCAAAGCGCGTATGCTTCGCAAAAAAACAAAAGCTAAAATAAAGTATGGAGCTGATGAGTAGCGATTGGTGAATGGCGACAGCTGATATATTGACGTGTGTGACGTTCAACGATTAAACACCGTCAATATGTGAGGCGACAATCGATATTTGCTCCCTAGTGCATGTCATGCTTACACTCAAACGATCATTCGCATYCGCAAATGCATGCTTTGACATACCTTTGTTTGTTAAGGTGAGGATGCTGGCAAAACTTGTATATATGCACATATAAGTACAGTTAACAACACACTTGAGCACGCTACTCATTCCCAGGAACTCATTTCCCGCTTCAGAAGAGTTATATGTGTTCCTTTGGAATGAATGCCTCAAGGGTGCCAATCACATTTACGTACAGACAATGAATATGTTTAACTGTACGAAAATGCATAGGAGCGTATATATATTTATGTACGGCGATATACATATGTATGTACATGAATGTCCGTCTGTCCATCATACAATATTCATTGTCAACAAAGCGTCAGTTCGTTTAGATACACAATAGTAGTGTATTAGCGTTGTCATTTGGCATGGTTTCCATATCTAGGTTTGGTATGTTGTCAGGCCTCTTTTGCTTAATAGTATCATCATATTCTGGATATTGTATTAGGATGAGCAGGATACTGAATTGCAATGAGTACGAGTTTGAGGTATTAAACTCTTTCTAAAAACGGCCTTTAAAATTTTCTTTGAAATTTACAAACTTAGCATGAAATGTTGAAAAATATTGGAATTGTACTATGTTGGGACCAACAATTTGTGGATTGTGGAAGTTGTTCTGACCGACATTGTGTTTMCGTTTCAGTTTTCATTGACAATTCMMAAAGTTATYSGTTTGTTTAWMTTTTGAACAACGGGTATTGTAAGTTTTGGAATATTTAATATTTGCTTAAAATTATTATTAAAGATCGGTTTTTATAGAATTCTGGAAAAATATTTTAATAATAAAAGTATTGGCTTTGAGAAGTAAGATAAATACCTTGCTCAACGATGACTCTTCCAGAGAAGTGATATAGACTGCTACTACCTAGGACTTTACATTTGCAAAAAAACAACGGTTTATCCTACTAGGTGTGTGTGTGTCATGTTGGGCAAAAGTTTGAATATGTTTTCGGATAGTCGAAAAAGTCTTTTCGTATCTCAACAACATCTAYTGACAAAATACGAAAAGACAATATATTAACAAAACCAAAAAACCTAAAACTTAAAGCAAAAAAAGATAATGGACCCTTCAGGGAAACTTTGCCTGCTGTTGTAAATAATAATTATTAWACTTCTACGTACCGTCTTTTAAATAAAAAACAAATTGTATACGTGGGTTGCCTTATATATTTCGGGATTTGGRGACCCTGGTGTTRCAATCTGTTAACTCACAACTTTATCGCKAGTGCTATTTTAGTTGTATACAGYAACTTAAAATATTCGACTGAAATAATTAAATTTTTGAGCTCGCAAAACATTGATTTGAAAAGTGGTCCTCTTGAAGTCCTGACTTAGCACCGAATGACTTGATTTTGTTCTCGTACGAAAAAATCCACGAAGAGGTAAAATTTTTCCAAACCTCTAGAAGCGATTGATTCGTTCAGGATGCATATTTTAAATATAGTTCCATAGTGCGGCGAAAATGCTTCGACAATTGGTTCAACCGTATACAAAAGTGTATAGATCTTAATCCAGAATATTAAAAAAAAAAACAAGAAAGCGATTTTCGACGATTAATATTTGTTTTTGTTCTCTAATCCCGAAATATAAAAGGTAACCCAGTACRTCACAGTGACAAGAATATGTTTCTAAACAAAGAATGATCGCTTTACTTCGATAATCAAAAAGAAAAAAACTTCAAGTGCACAGAACCCAACCATAACCCAAATTATTCGAAAATAAAAATTGTTTGGAAATAAACTAATTCTTATTTTATGACTAACTCGCGGATATACATATACACGTATGTACAAAGATATACATATGTATGTATATGTGCTCCAATATGGCTATCACTTCACACCAGGCGCTCTCTGGGAATTTTAAGAGTCTACACTTTATGGCAAAGCATGGCACTGCATTTGRTTTAAAGAACGAACTGTCAGAACCAACAAAAGGGGAAACAAACAAACATGCACAAAGTGATAAAGCAATCAGTTATTGTTGTACAACGGCAAGTGTTGGCTGGGATTGTCGTAAAGGCATCTAAGAAAGCCTTAAGAAAATAAGTAAACCTTTAAGCAAGAAAGTTTTACGATAAAAAGTAAGCATAATTTTAAAATTCAAATACAATGAGTCTAAGCAGAAATTGCCACAGAAATCGTAAGGAAAAGTAGTCATTATTATTTCGCTGCAGCTCAGCTAAGCTATTCCTAAGATACAAGAATTATTTATTTTTATTTTTGTATTATCATTTACGTTTAGGGTAAACTTTACCTAAAGCCTGTAGAATGACTGTAGAATATATGTACATATGTATACACTTCGATTTGATATCCTTTTCAAGGATATAATAGAAAGTAATGTTTAAGAAATGTCATAGAAAAGCAGCAAAAGCAATAAGCTATAAAACGCATAAAATTGAGGCCACTTTACTCAYACATCCGCACATAAGCAAATAAAATACTATTAAAGAAAGCTGCATAAAAATGTGTTGATACACAGTAGGGCAAAATTGGAAACACTCCACATGGCAGTAAACATTTTTTTTTTAGCCAGCCGGAAATGAAATTTAGAAAGGTCCTCAATCGATTGCAGCGAAGAAGCTATGGCTTACGGTTCATAGGAGCTGTTTGTAAGTACTTCGTCGCTTACTCCGCTCGCCGCTATAGTAATCCTGATACTAGTCTTGAAGAAGCGAAAATGTACTAAATGGTTGCATATAATCAACATGAACTCACCACACACACATACAGATACAGGCAAGCAGCAACCCTCCCGTCGAAACAAAGCCCTGACAACGAAGTGAGTCAGCGTTTGCATACGATGCGGCCACCCCCGAAATACCGCCCWTTTCCTAWACCGCTGTCATCAACAGCACGAAGAAGCTCGGACGGCTAACGGCAGTTTGCAGCASCAAGTTTGTAGTTATTGACAATGAAATACGAGGCTTGGTACGTAGACGGCTGGCCATTGACGGTATTTACCTAAAACGATCCCTTAGGCGTCATATACGACTTTGGTTGTGCACAAAGCGCTTAGCGGAACCAGATAGTTCGATATGTATAAACTCGGTGTTTTCTCGGCAACAATAGTAGAACCGGCTGGACTTGCGACGACCGTGCTCGACTTCTTGTGCTTATTGCCTCGTTACTTTCACGTCATGAAGGAAGTTGTTGGTGTGATATACAAACTACAGGCTAAAGGACAACAACAAACGAACAAAAATGTAATTTTCTTAATGCCAATTTAATGACAGCAGCGTTATGCCAGCAAATGATTAGTGCCAAAGCCAACGAACATGAAATAAAAACTGTTAATAGCAGTTAGCGCTGCARCCTAAATTAGCYGYTGACGGCTTRCTCTTTGAACATTCARTAGTTTCGGTATCAGCTTTTATTGGGTATTCGCGGGCAGTCACAGCTCAAAACCAGTTCKCCACATTTTCAAACTATAATTATGCCTTAACTTTTATTTTTATATTTTGAGCATTTAGAAAAACAATCATATTATTGTATATGCAAACGATGTAGATCTGTAATGTGTTATGTAGCATTGTAGAGTTTATGAAATAATTACTGATTTGGACGGAAGTGAGTCACTTTTAATCACTGTACCATGGCAACGATGCATGAAGCAAGACGCAATCACTAAGCAAGGGTTCCAACTGAATAAACAAGCCAGTCTCGCTTCAACATGAAAGGAAATACGCTGGGTTGCAGCATGGTGATAAGTGGTAGTATGATGAGCGCTGCATGAACTCTGCACGGAATATTTTCCGAGTAATTCGAAGAATATAAATATTTTACATTGCTGTATTTCGAATTCCGCTTATTTCGGAAGCAGATTTACTATTTACTTTGATAGCACTAGATTATTACTATTTCCTTTTTATTGCTGAGACCCGTCTCCTAAGTACAAGCGCTCAGTATATTGAAGAATATCCAATAATTGCAGAGCTTTTTGGAAAAGATGGTGGAACGTTCGAACGAAAGAGTACTTCATTATTTTACTTCGATCTTTACTTGTGGCTTAAAAGCTCCTTTTTATAGAGAAAACTGTAGGAATTTTAACAAAAATCATTCACATTTTAATTTAAGCTAAAAAAGGGATATTTTACTAACTTAATATAGCTATATTCGATAAAGTAATTTCATGTTATCAATACTAAATTTTATTGATKATCTCTCCTCGGCGTGTGGCACGGGTGTTTCGCGGCGCCAATAAAGCAAGCGACGGATATTTTACGCGTACAGCTCACGCTACACACACCGGCGACACACCTACCACCGCCGCGTAACAACATTACATACATACACACACTACATATATAMACACGTATCATTAGCCAGCTGGCAAAACGGGCAGGGCCCCCGGCAACGACCCTACAAACAGAATGAAATAAATGCTTCGTATATAAATTGGTGTAAAGTGGCGTGGCGTGGCATGAGTGTGGTTAATAAAAGGCTTTATACATATGCACAGATACACATACATATACAAGTAGGTAGATGTTAACAAATGAAAGCCAAAAGAATATTATTTGTTAATATTCATTGAGTTAATGGTGTTTTTATTGTTATTGCGAGCATTTATAATTGCTGATTTGACAAGTGGGAACGAATACAAACACAACAACAACAATGTGATTGACAATAACACGTTATAATGCCCGAATTGTATGACAGTTATTGATTTTCGTGTCACCACAAATATGTATGTTGTTTTATTGGTGGCATTGGTTAATTAGTCCTACCAATGCGTTTAAAAATATTAAATAAAAATATTTAGARTTAAAATACGTAAATAAAGAGAATCGCAATTGAATGCTTTTTGCAATTAAATCAGATTTTCACTGTAGGCAACAAATTTATTCAACCATCAAAGGCATTTGAACGCATCGATGCTTCATCAAAGATGTTTTCTTAATTGAAACAATGGAAGGGCTTATTTCTCAGTGCGTAGACGCACACCCACACRTATAGAAGTAGTACAGCAGCCGAAATGAATTTTAGGATAATTAAATGTTTTGAAATCTGTAGTGAATAAGAAACAATAGGGCGTCTTCATTCGGTTTTAAACGCATAGACTACAGACAGAATGTAAAACATAAAGTGTGTGGCGCTGGTGGGTGGGTGGTAGCGACTGGYGGGAGTTTATCTAAACTTAAGTGCGAGTGAACTTTTAACCGCATTTCAAGTGTTTCTTCTTGCCAGRCATTAACTGGAGGAAATCACATTGCCAGTGCGGCGTAACAAACATGAGGGAAGCGATGATATGTAGCATCTGGATGTRCATATGTATATRCGAAATTAATTGGTCGAACAAAGTGCAGCGCAGTTGCAATCCAACAGTCTATTCATTCATCCGACCAACCATCCACCCGTGCAACCATTCCGTCATCCACTCMGCTTCTCTTGTTGGTCTGTCAGTTTGACTGTCTACTAATTGTAGTGCCGAAGTGAGATGTAACGCCAGGCGAAATACCRTACATCTGTATTTGCTGTTCGATGCCAATCATTCTCTTACACATCAGTTTTCGACGCGCCGCTGTCGAACAGACAGCAAGTGTGAAGGAAGCTGGAGTCATGGAGTCAGTGTGCAGGCAATAGACAAGTCGAAAACTCGTTGGCGCGCGTCTGCTGTTGTATTACTAATTGAGTTTTGAGTTCGCTGGCGAAGSTGAAAGGATTTATAGGTTATTTTTTCGATATAAAGATGCCGGCAACATAGCCTGCGGCTTGGTTAGACTGCTTTACTTGTGTAGCTATGAAGTCCTACAACATGATCAAATGAAGAGATACCCATTTACATTCAAGTTTTGAAGTTTACTGCGATTCAAATTTAGGCAATACAACCAACACTTTATATATGTGAGATTTCATTCGTCTTTAGAAGACAAAGATTAGGACTCAAACAAATGGAGTCATATTTGATGAGCTTTCCCCTGGGACTGGGTATAAACAGTCCTCGGCAGAATTCGTAATTTGTAAGGCATTGCTTTTGCTCTCTAACCTTTAGAAGCCATATCACAATATTGTTTCTCGTTCTTAATGTCTAGATAGTAGTCATGACACAAACACGTAGGGCGGCCGGAATTCCTAATCAAGTGATGTTATCAGCGTTTGTTTACCTATAAATTGCCTACACAATATTACCTGCCTTCAGAACAGCAACAATTTTTAATCTAAACATTAACACAAACAATAAACAATAAAAATATAGAAACTAAATAGAAGACAGTTCAAGAGAGAGCACGCGGCTGAAGAATAACCAAAGCAGTGTTGGAAAGCGAATAAATAGTGGCAGAAGCAACACAAGAACAACGAAAGCGACAGGTGGTGACTAATAGACGGCCAGAGAGACAGACAACGAGCGACATGTTTTCACACCACCTGAAATCGGAAATTGTTGTTTTTTCGCTGCGAGTGTGCGCGGGCGTGTGTGCCAAGTCTTGTTTGTATCTGCGTATGTAAGGAGGCCACCATGTGGAGCGCATGACATCAGATGAGCAGCCGAGATGAGTAAAGTGAACAAAATAAAAGCAATTGAATATCATATGGCAACTTAATTATGGGAATCTAACGGCATAAATATTACCTGAAAGTGAAAATAGTAAATACTCATTTCGATAGTATGTAAAAATGTTTATTGGGGCATGCAGCAAAATAGGAACATTATTTTGTAAAAGGGTGTGACTTTTTCAATATTCTTATTTTTTCTTATTCGTAATGAATTCGGCTTCTCGTATAATTTATTTCGTCTTATAGAGGTTTCTTCYGTTCATGCCTGTTTACAATGTGCAAAGTCGGAAAGTCGGAARACGTATGTATTTTCTAAGTAAATAAAAAAGCAATTAAGTTTRCATTAATATCACGTTATGCACGAAAAACGCAAAGGCACACACAAACAACAGCTGAACAAGCGMAATTAATAATAAGACAAAGCGCTTTATTTATTGAAATCATTTGCAGCCAAAGCTTTTCCGAATAATTCCCAAATACGCAAAAGAATTGTTATATTTATTATTCACATTAATAACACTGTTCTACAAAATTATTATTATTTTTTTTTTTTTTTGAAAAATGGAACGTTACCTCTTGACTCCTTTTAAATCCTCAAATAAAATGTTATAGATTGTGATATTTTCCCGAAATTATTTAACAATGAGGTGAAAAAAAAACCTGAACAGATTGATGGCAATAGTGCATGGTTGCTTTGGAAACTATAGCACTGACAATTTCGACGAACTGACCGCGAATATCGCCAAGTTACAGAGCCGCAACAAAATTATCAAATCACTACCTTGCAGCACAAGGGGAAATACAAAGAAACGTTGTTGGCAACCCACCAAAATTGTCATAACACTGCACTTCGAACTACGACAGGATGCCTCCTGATGTCTCCTATTGAAAATCTAAATAGGCGTTTATGCTCCCGTTTATGGAGMATGCCTGGAGAGGAGGCAGTTCTTGCTGGGATGTTTTTTGCAGAAATCACACCTGCAGCCATCTACTTGGAGTGGAACCGCCTCCGAGAAACATCAAGAGGTCATTCCTCAATTACGCCGACGGCATTAGACAGTACGCCGATCAGACTCTRGACCTAACAARCTTCCGACAAAKACTGATCGCCATTCACAGCGGAGCCATCAACACCTTCACCGAATGCCTTMCAGTGAATGGCTTACTTGGAGTCAAACTAYCACCCATCGCAGACGAAGCCCTCGAGTTGCCGCGAGAAACGAGAGGGAAACTTGCAGATTAAACTCCGACTTATCCAGAATAGATCCCGATATATCCAATAAATGTACTGCGTGCAATAAGTTTCCACATGGCACTGGCCACCCCACCTGCATACCCCACCAAACCCACTCATCTAACACCCCTCTCCCTTTGGTCCGACCCGGTCGAAACAGCACGTTTCTTGAGCCTTCCGTTAGATGACGTCGACAACAACCTGGCTAACCCTTACCATCCCGACGGGGACGAGTTACCCGATATAAAAACAACAACAACGATGACGAACTGATCACTTACGTGATTGAGAATTTCTTCATCGTATGTGGTATGTGTATAACGTTAGTAGAAGCTATGGTAAAAAATTATGTTGACCAGTGTAATAGAAGGTGGCTATGCTCGCTTTATTTGTCATTGAAAATGCCCCCAAGAACAACACATTTATATTATATATTGAAAATTTGCGAAAATATATGCAATAATTTATAGCACACCCATTGCAAAATRCATATATACATATATACATATGTACGTGTGCATGAAAAAAAACGTCTTATAGTATACTAAGTGTACGCACATCGCCAACATTTGTACATATCCAGTCATACATAGACCGATCTGTATCTTTGTATGTCATGTGTAATTCTAGTCGCCATAAAAGTTCCACACGAGTATAAATTAGCCATAGAAGACTACCTTGCGTACCCCTCTTRCGCCGTTATATAACAATAACAGAAATCGTAATAGCCACAAATAGTGCGGAAAATTTACTACGGACGGAATGAAAAGCACGAGCACTGCGACCGATCAGCAGCAAAACTTCTCATGGGCATAGGTATGTGTGAATGTGTATGGGTAATCGTGTCTGCATGTAGGTGTGCGCTACAGGTGGTAATTCAACGACAAAACAAATCAGAACGAAATCATATACAAAACAGTTAAAGCGAATTAAAAAGCAGAGCGTTCGTTGTTGCTTCATCGCAACCGCATAACCGCGCAACCGCTCCATCGCCCAGATAACTGCTATGCACAAACACACCTTACGCACTCACGATTTGTTTATGTGTGTATGCGTGTGCATTAACATCTTTGCGATTAGCTCGAGTTGCCGCTTTGAATAAAAGCTGCCGCGTTAAAACAAARGTACGCATGACTCCGAGTTGAGGCGGCGCGAACCGCACTAAATGGCAAAGTAATTGAGTTAGAAAGAACGGGCATTGCCGGCAAAGGCGGTTCGGCTGCACGGCAAAATTAGCAGTGAGTTAAAGGCAAAAAGCATATCAAAAAAGAATGGGTGAATGAATATTTACAAAACATTTGCAACGGTGCGTTCGCAGTCAGATAAACAAACAAACCTTTACAAATTATACCAGTGGTACTACACACACACACACACCTTTGAGTGTGCACGAGCTCAAAATTAGGCCGTACGAGCACATACTGCCTGACCATTGAGCGCGATTCGTATAGGTATGCTAATGTGGAACGCGTACACGGAGAAAAATTGAAATTAACCACCTTTTCTGAAAATTCGATCATGAACTTGGTTTCTTCTTCTTCTTATGTTTCSAGTTAACAACAGCGCGCCAGTCGTTTCTTCTTTTCGCAAGGTGGCGCCAATTGGAGATTCTAAGCGAAGTGAGGTCCTTCTCCACCTGGCCTCTCCAACGGAGTAAAGGTCTTCCTCTTCCTCCGCTACCCCCGGCGGGTACTGCGTCAAATACTTTTAGAGCTGAAATGTTTTCGTCCATTCGGAACTTGGTTTCGCGATGTTTTAATTTTAGCAGAGAAGTGTATCGTTTGTGTAATTGGTTTATGTTGATCTTTATGCAACTAAAAAGATCGATGTTGTGTCAACAACAAGATACCAAGACCATGTAAAACCGATATTAGTGTTGGCAACATCATAATATGAAAGAGAAGACCCGATTCTCTTAGGTCTGTCAGAGAATGAAGAATATGGTGTGGATGGGTCTTAAAAGCTTATAAAAAAACGACTCAACGAATATCAACTTTTTTGACGAATTAGCATCAAASTGGCATTTGCACAAGTCCGCAGACAAAAACGAGCACAATTTTGGAAGAACGTTCTTTGATCAAATCATTAAC
This sequence comes from Bactrocera latifrons, assembly GCF_001853355.1. Lineage (NCBI taxonomy): Eukaryota > Metazoa > Arthropoda > Insecta > Diptera > Tephritidae > Bactrocera > Bactrocera latifrons. The sequence continues at coordinate 253,668 of NW_017536741.1, read as the reverse complement.
CCTTGGTATACCAGAAAACCGTTAAACACGGTGTAAATATCATGGCCTGGGTGGCGTTTTAATGGCATGAAAAGCACACCACAAAGATAGTTCGGCATTGCATCCACAAGAAAATAATGGAATAATGCATTGACCGGCACAAAACCCGGAGCAGAATCCAATAGAAGACTTAAACACTGATGTCAAGACAAAAATAGCAAGCAAAAAATGTTGATGTTTTATGGGCTGGAATTGAAGAGATTTGGCATTCGATTCCAAAGGAACGCTGTCGAAAATTGATGGAAAGCATGCAGCGAAGATGTCAAGGGGTGATTAAAAATTGTAGATATAGCATCGAATACTTACGATGTGAGTCATGATGTCTAAATGATTTTCGAGTTAGTCTTCAAGTTTGTAGAGCACATTTTTTTCAGTGCATTTACCTTTTGTTTATTCCGTGGCAAAACTTTTTACAACACTTTTCATTCAGTTTTGTTTTCTGCTCAAAACATTCGAAATTTACATACGCACCGACTTCCGCTCTTTTCACCTTTCGGAAAGCAACGGCATCGGCATCGGCATCGGCACCGGTCCACATTTTATATTCGCAAAGTCTGTCAAACTTACTCGATTATTATGCTAATACAAGCACATACATATGTACAGGTATGTGCATATAGTCCGCAATCCGCAAACATAGCGGACACGATTCTATGTATGGAAGCAAAGGTACTCGTATAAGCCGCTGAAATTGTGTGTGCGGTTTGCGGCGAGAATATTGTGGGCCTATGTGGCAATCAGTTCCAATATATGTACATTAAGTATTTCATTAAGTGCAATGCAAAGTAGGCGAGTAAGTACATATGTATGGACACAAGTGTCCATATTTACATAGAAATGGGCATGACATTTACTATATGTAGGTATGTGTGTATATGTGAAAGTGTGTAGTTACTACAGAGTATTTTAGGCAATTAGCTTGCGGAATTCGGCACATTTAATTTATATGGGCTTGTTCTACAAAGAATTTCTGACAGAAATTCAATTGATATTTATACAGAGAGTATTTTTCGCTACTTATTATGGGTTTAGTTACAATATTTTCGCCTAAGAGAATATTTTTTTAGAATAACAAATGCAATAATATGAGAAAAGAAATATAATTTCGGCACGATTTAAATGAAATTAAAGCGTTTGTTTTCGTTTGACCCTTTTCTAGGGTAAATACTGAAATATTAAACACATATTTATGATTTCGGCAATTCATTTCTATTTACAAGCATATATAAGGAATAGTTCCTTATTGATAAGGAATAGTTTTCTTATGTATTATATTTAAAAAGAATTGGGGAAAAGTACTCACCATTTGGCAGTCGTTTCTAGGCGCAGTTCATGATAGGATGAGGTAAACTGAAATTTGGCGGCCCGTTTATTGACGCGCTGCAAACGCTTCCAAACGCTGCCCATGACGCTGGCAGCTGCCGCGGAGGTGGTCTGCAGGTGCTGCAGGGCACTAACCGTCGAGGGTTCGGAGACGGCAAAAGATACAAGAAATCAGCACCAAAGTAAAGGCGCTGAGCGGAGGCGAGTTGAGCGGTTTAAAGATTTCGGCGCTGGAGCTAAAGTGTTGTTGGTTTTTCTGCTCCTTGGGTGGTCACAATTCTATATAATTAAAAAAAATTTTACCCGTCTGTTAGATTTTAGGTTCTCACTGCTTTGTTGTTTTTATTACTATCTGTACACCTGCTGTGGCTATGCGATGTTCTTCAATTTTTTTTATGTTTTTACTTATGTCGGTTTTCAAAGATACTTTGCCGATTCTTTTCCGCAAAACTGTCGAAAAATAATTTTTATTTTCGTAAATGGTTAATGAAAAGCTGAAGAAGAGAAGTATGTATGTATGTTAAGATATGCGCAAGTTGCGCGTTAATTAACTACGATTTGCACAACAACAACTACAACAACCAAATTCCCAAACACAATTGTAAAATGTACGTTACGGACATCGCGTGTGAAAAACGCTGCCGCTGACCACTCGCTGTGACGCGTTCTCTGTCCAAAACTAGAAAATAAAGAACTATCAAACTACAACTAGCGAAGAATGGGTGCTTCTAGCTATGTACATATGTTTCTAGTATACGCTTTAAGACACAGCAGTTGTCTCCGCCTCTGCCTTCTCTTATCTTTGTTGGCTTTACGTTATGTTGTCTTTTGGCAATTGTGACGAAATCTCTAAAGCATATATGTACATACATACATGTATGCCTTCGTACACAAGTAGTACATTGTGACAAAATGTGCACACACATTACACATACTTATGTCTGTCTCTTATACACATCTAGTACATTGTGACAAAATGTGCACACACATTACACATACTTATGTATGTAGGTATAAGTTATTATTGGCTAGCATGGAGGTGCACGTTTTGCTCAAACGAATTTCATTCCGTCCGGTCTGCTTGCGAAATTCATGGAGATTTTATAGTTTTTCTTTTTAATTTCTGCAACGCCTTKTTGTCGGATTATTCCCTAGCACTTTCCAAGTTAACAGCTGCTGTTCCCAGTTACACCACTTGTTGTAGTTGTCCATTTATTGACGTACTGTCATGAGCTCGCACGCCAGGATTAGCACTTCGGGAGCCCCGTTACATACTCTAGCAGGTTAGCTGACGAACTGGCATAGCGCATGACATATATTTATGCACGCTCTGTATGTATGTATTAACAGCCGAAGACACATGCCTTCTTAGGCACAAACTTACCTCCTTACATAGGAGTTTAATATACATACTATGTACATACATACGTACATATGTATGTATTGTTATTGTTTGTGTGTTTGCCAATATTCCGTTGAGATTAATCATGACTGACTTATTTATAGATGATCGAATGCGACTRTAAGTCAATTATAAATGTGGTACAGAGGCATATTCTTGTTGCCATTGCATGTTGGCATTTTAATGAGTTTTACTGTTGTTGTGTGTGTGCCACCTAAAAGGCAATTTACACTTTGCGTGGAATTAGGTAAACAACGCAATTTCTGCTACAACCGTTTTGCCTGATATGTCAAATACATATGTATGTATCAGTGTATTGTCGTGCACTTGYATCGGTTAATGCCATTGCATATACACCAGTATTCATACGCACACATATAAAAATGCGAGGCTGGTTCAGTGCATTGATAACCCGAACTTGTATTTTTTCAATGTTATGTGTTATTTTTATTAGCAATATCATTTGATAGACTTGCGTATTAATGTACATATGTATGTATGCATATACTTAAGTCCGTATATAAAGCGATAAAAATGTAAAAAAATATAATATTGTAGTCCTTAGGCATTTTGCTTTGCTCTTAATCTAATTCATCTATTAATGATTCTATACTATGCTCTTTGCTGCGGAGAAAATCGTTCACTATTTTAAGGGATATAAAACTTAATATTTCATTCTGCGAAAATGTGAAAAAAAATTCCAAAAAGTAAGTCTAAAATAGTAGAAAAGGAAATCTGAAATTTGTATTTTTTAATAGCTTGAATAATTCACATATATTAATTAAATTGAAAATCTAACATAGGTTCTGTGCAAAAGAATTTGACACAGTTGATATGTGAATTGAATTCCCTTCCGAATGAGGAACTTATGTATGGATTTTGCTATGAAATATTTTTTTGAGCTTTATTAACAATATAATTTCGTGATTCTTAAAAGTCTTCATTTCTTTAAAAACATTTACCGGTCATATACCATCACATTAAATGTTTCCTTTACTATACATCAATACTATATACCCAAAAACCCGCTCTAAGGATACAGGTACAATGCCGTGTCGCTGATAAGACTACGAATCACACTCCAATTGAAAAGCATATACAGGTATTTTGCCATTGGACAACAGATGTTTAAAGATAAATGATCACAAACTGTTTTGAAAAGTATAAGGAGATAAACCGTTCTATTTTATCTACTTTTTAAGCTTACTTGTAAATATATGTATGTATATGTAAGTGCACATGAATGTATTTTGACCCACATCCTACACCATCTCAACATATGTATGCCGAGGTAAGTAGTAACTACCGAACCAACACATTGTTAAAATAGAGTAAAGCACATAGGATACTTCTTACAATCCTTTTGAAATTCGTAGCTGCTCCAGAGCGATTGTTTTCGAAGATATAAGGTGCTTAGAATTAATGTTAATTGCTTGTTTTTAACAAGGTTATATTTGATTATTCCACAGCTGTGTAGCAAGCAATGAGCTATGCGCCTGCGCGGCGAAAAGGCAAGCCAGAGCTGTTTGAAGAAACACAAACATACGCATAGAGCTYATAGCTAATATTTTTTCCACGTTACATGAAGGACTTATCCCCCCATACATTAATTTCACTACGCTCCATTTCATTCCTCTGGTCCCTAATGCCTTCACCTATCCTTCTTGTTTTCATTCGTGTACGAGTGCTTTGTTGTCTGTCGCTGTTGTTGTTTTTTCTCTTCTTTCGCAGAATGGGTTTCGCAGTCGTTCTTGTTTTAGCGACCTTTAAAAGTCACCTATTCATTTCTCTTTCGACTAGATTTGTTTTTTTCTGCAGAAGTACATTCAGATTATTACACATTTTCCTCAATATTTTTGCACACACTTTTTTCGTTTAGATAATAGGGAAGAAAAAAAAACAAAAAAGACAATAAAATTCAACGGTGAAGCCACCCAATTGATGACGACGCGGACTATGCAAGGGTTAGTATTTCCAACCTTCGACCAGACCATCAACAATGACGTCACTTTATCAAAAATACTAAAATTGGCATTCATTGCTTAGTAAAAATCAGAACTAATCCAGACGATTGGATATCCTCGTCTGTTCACAAACTTCGGAATATAGCTGCACATATGTATGGTATATTACTTGTAGTATTCATGGAATTTTATTCTCTCGGCCAAGCCGTAACACAAGCTCACTCACTTCTGCAAACAGCACCAACATAGAATTAGCAACAATTTTAATGAAAATATCGTCAAATTTTACTCTGTTTCAATAAAATCATAAATTTTGGTTTACACTTATTATTCACGAATATTTTTGCTRCAAACACTTTGCACTTTAATTCGCTGTTTTGCACAATGAACACAACACCGAAAATAGAGATGGCTTCACACAAACGCACCCACTTCACACAAGTGAAAACGAGTACGCTACATATACCATCAAAGAGTCGGTTGAAATGAGAGAACGACGGTGAGTACTACGGCGTAGTGGTACAAGCGCGCTCACACACCAACGAAGCCAAACACACCACACACCTATTAGCATGTATATGTATATATTCACCGTCCCCACTAAATATTACATATGCTAACCAAATTCAACCAAACCGTTTCAATGCGTTGTTCAATGAGTACTGAACGCAGCTGTTTGCTGCAGCACAGACAGTCAGAGCAACTGTAGCGATGTGAACAGCTACCAAAAACGATTACTAATAATAATCGATAACTTTCCTTTAGTTTCTTAACTTTCTTTCTCAACACATCACTGACAAAAGCTAAAAGCGATGCACGAAATGTTAACTTTATATTAATTATTTCGTTACATTTATTTTACTGTCAGCTTAATTTTTTGTCGCCTCTTCGTGACAGATTTAAGTCGATAGACAAGTAAACCAAATTTGTTTTCTCTAATCAGTTCCAATAAGCCAGTGTTGGGCAATTGTCGCCATGAAATGAAATCGCTACAGGATGTTCTGTGCGTGACAAAACCTATTGGGAAAGTAAAGAGAAACAGAGTGACGCATGGTAATAAAAAAGTAATGCAAACGGAAAAAAATTGTTGTAAAAAACAATAAAAACTGTTATATCATATTATTGCCGAGTGTTTATTTGAAATGAAAGATTTTGTTTTCTTTTTTTAATTGCAATTTATTAATCTGTATTTCAATCTCGTGCTGCGCAACAAATTCATTGCCCCGTTAGTTTTGCATTGTAATGCTTCAAATTTCGGCTAAGAAAGTTTTTTTTGCTTTTATGTTTTGTTCATACATATATATTTAGTAATTTATTTATTTTCAACGAACTATAGTGTTTTTGTTTTGCATTTGAATTTTTTCCTTATTTAATGTCTAATACTCAATATAGAAATCGTTACGTTCCTTAAACACACAAACTCGTACACACCCTTAGAGGCTACGCTGCTTACTTACATACAAACGTTACGTTACGTAACTTAACTACCAAAAAAGCTTTCTTCGCGTACAAATTGTTTTCGAATTAAATCTCTACTCTCTCTCTCTCGCTCTCTCTCTCTATGTCTAACATCGCACTTTGATTTGATTTTCCGCCACTTTCCTACACACATACGCATATATATTTTTCCTTAAAGTTAATTTCTAACATTTCAATAGCGCACTAKCAGCTAGTTTATTATGTATATCTTCACTTTTAATTAAAATAAAACRTAAGTTAAATACAATAGTTCATATTTAGTAAATCTAACGCTTGCCACAACGGCAATTATTTGTTTGTAGCTTAAAGGGTCTCTTTGCAACAAATTACGGTAATTAAAAATCTACAATTGTATCACTTAAATCGGCGTTTGTTTGCTTCGTATGCAGTTCCCGCACTGCTTTTGGAGCGTGAATGCTTTTACTACACACGCGCTGGAGTCTCTGTGGAGACCCTGGAATAGCTTTTACAAGTCTTCTTTGTATAGTACAATGGTCCAATTAAGTATATGGTGTATATGTATGTATGTATGTATACATTTGCATTTATTAATAATTTGTGAGTTTTTGTTGACTTCTTTCGTTATTACACAGTTTGTATGTCTGAATTCTTCATATTGTTTCACTAAATGCCGTTTTAATGCATTTTCATTTCGTAAAGCCGATCGCAATACATTTTTTGTGGAGTTTGCGATGTTTGAATAAATTTTTTTGGTTTTTGTACGAATGGAAGTTTGGGATGTTTAGTCATTTTTTCCGCTAAGCAACTAAATGGCGGAAGTTGAACATAATCAAGAAGAACATTAATTAAATTATTATTCATTMAATTTTAATTAACAAAACTTCACAAAAACTTAAAAGTTTAGGAATTCGCCTTGCTGCATATTCATTTCTACATTTTCTCATTGACTTTGATTTGCAGTGGCGTTGTTGGTTTTTTGCACGGTTTTGGGTTGTGTGTCCACAGAGCTGTGTGTGTGTGTGTGTGTGTATACCTAAATATATATTAAAAATATACTTTCTTACGCTTAACACTCACATTTATCATGCTACTTAAAATAATCTAAAATTCAATGCTCTAGTTTATCAAACAACATACCAGATTTTATATATGTATATCCACTTATGGTTTAAATGAGTTATTTTCAATTTTCCATTTTTTATTAACTAGCGTGCTCTTAGAAGTGGGGCTGTGCGCATATTTGTTGCAAACATTGCAAAGTTTCAAACCAATTGGAGGAGCGTAAGGTGAAAGCTAAATTTACCGTGGATCTAAAACTCGTTTCGTACGACTGCTCGCACAGCCCTTGCTTAAATACTCTTTATTGCAATTGCATTTAGTGGTCCTTTTGGTTGTGTTGATTTCAAATTGTTTATGTGCTGTTTTCGTAAATATAGTTCTTAGTTGTTTTTTATATTTATTTATTTTATTTTATTTTTATACTAAAAATTGCAAGCAATGTCAGATGCTTTATAATTTACTTCATTAACCTAATTTTTCGCAGTGTTTTATGTTTCAAACTTTCAAGCATGTATTTCATAACAATCAATCAATCACTTTGCTGTTATTCAGCGCTCTGCCATTTCGATTCTAATACCTTGTATGCAAATACCGTGAAAATCTATAAAATATTCACTTAAAGTAGTTTCATATATGCAAACATGTTTAGGTCTAGTAAAATGTAAGAAAATTTACATGTATTGCAGCCACTAACTTAACATCATTTTGCAATTTAAAAATAACGAAATTACATAAGCGATAATAGCTTGTACATATATACAAATAATATTTTCAATATTTCATGCGCAAGTGTTGCGCAATCATTCACAAAACAATTATTGAAATGCGACTTATATACAACTTTGTTTTTAATGGCTCTATTTTGACTTGGCGCTGCATGATCTGTACACACTATAAAAAATGCAGTTAATCTGCATTTAATCTCAAAACGCTTTGGCATTGGCGCTGCATAACATTCGCTAGTTTCCGAAAAACTCGAAATTGTTTGTCGCGCTTTCACACTCACTTTTTGTTTGTGTGCAAATTTACATAACAAAAACAGAAAAAACGGACGCTTGCAAAATGCTTAAAAYTAATATGATTTTATACCAAAAGTTTAGTAAGATTTTTTTTTGCTTTCATTTTTCCGACATTCATTTCACTTAATTTCATATGCTCATTTTATTTTTTTTTTAACTTATGTATGCTTACGTAAGTGAGTTTGTTCAGTTTTTCCTTTGCATTTTTCTTCGTTTTTTTGTTTTTTGTTTTTGTTTTTGTAGTAAACAGAATATTTTGTTTCACTTGCTTTACATAGTTAATTGCATTTTACCACTATAATTTTTGTAATTATATAGTTAATTAATAGCTGGCCTCATGGCCGGCTAGAATGTAAAGATCATGTCCCTCCTCGCTGCCCAGCGAACCGGTGCGCAGCAATTGACTCTCCAAAGCGACGACTCTGCAAAGCGAAGACAAAGAAACAAATTAGTACTTTCTACTCTAACGGCAATGGAGTAAGGCAATTACTTATCACAGCCGAGCAGTCGATATGTACGACTCATGTCCTTGATTTCTTGCGTTATTTCGCCGTTGCGCAACGACTTACCCTGCATGCCGTGCTTGTGAAATGCTAATACGCTATCGGGTAGACAAACTGCAAGAATAAGCAGAAAACTCCAAATAATAATTGCAAAGAACACACGCACACAAATAACAGAATAATTAGTTTCCTTAATTCAAAGTGGCCTTGACCGTTGCATGGAGCACTCAGGAGTTTGGCAATTCGCAGCTACATTGCTACCTACCTATGCTATCCACATTGAAATCGAAATTGAGTTGCGAGACCAATTTCTTGTGTTGCTTTGGATTACCCTGTAGCGTGACGACTTGTATGATGTTGCCATAGCAGACCAGTATCGCATCCTTTTCGACCTGATGCACCTTCACCACTTTCAACAGATCTCTTCGTGGTACCATTGTGGCCGTTGCATCGAAGTCCAGATCGTCTGAATGGAACCAGCTGGCGCCTAAAGAAAAAAGCCATGTAATGAAATATTARTAAATGTGGTAAAAGCGCTCACTATTCATATTGATCAGCTCGAGCTTCAGGCAGCCGTTGAGTGCCTTTCGCACACCCGTGCAGACAATCGGATATTCCAGCTCCGGCGTAATGATCATCTCGAAGACGGGTGTGTGACCGTTTAGCACACAGCCATGTCCACCGCCCAGTATRCTCGATGCCGGCCACTCGCATTGYTTAAGCAGCATGAATTTRTTCAGCGGATCGTACCATTGCATGAGGAATATGCCACTGGGCGTGGCACCGCACAARTACTTGTAGCCGTTATAGGGATTCCTTGTTACACAGCATTGGGTGCAGCCCTTGGTGTCGGGCACCTTTGTGGTGAGTGCGAATTTGCGCGGGACCAGTCTTTCCGGTATTTTGTTCATGTGCAGCGAGAAACGGTGCGTCTGCTTGGAATGTAACGCAATCAGGTCGTGTCGATACAATTGACAAGATTTGCCTGGACATAGAACAACGGTTAGCAAGTGCAAATTGTGGACTTTTCAAATGTTGCTCACCTGATAGACTCATGAGTACGTCCTTAATCACATACAGCCAGGTGGTGCGACGCGGAAATAGCTGATCGATGACGGCATCGTGCAGCTCGTTCATGTTTAGGTTGAAGATGCCCTCGTCGGCGCCGATGAGTAGATGCTGGTCGCGCGTTTCGGGATGGATCCATGAGGCTGTGCAGTGTATGCGTAGGGGACAGCCATTGAAGATTTTCGAAAAGCATGCGCCCATATGCACCTTGGGCGTGGGCGGTAGGCCATTGGAGATGGGGCGTGGCGGGGTGTGGCGGCGACGATGTGAGCGTTTCGGAGGCACGGGAGGCGTATTATTGAGCAGATCCGGTTGCACTTCTTTCTCCACTGCAAGACAATATTTAGACCAAATTTATTGACATGTGGAAGGATACTGGAAGAAAAGAATTGCTTTTGTGTTACCTTCGTCGTCTTGTGTGCCGCCATCGCTGAGACTGCGTGTTCTCGACGACTTGCCCATGTCATTGAGCAGGCCAATCAGCTGATCCATTGAACTGTGGCGGCGTGGTGAGTCCTCCAGACCATTCTGTAGTACAATGAGAAAGTGAAAAAGAGAATTGAACTTCTCATTCAACGAGGGCGTCCAGTTTGCACATACGCACCTGATTACTCTCATGCCTATAATCACAATTGCTGTTGTTGCTGCCGCCGATCGCTTGCCCCGATGTGGGCGTACACTCTCCCGACAACGGAGCCGCCGCGCCGGCAGGGATGGCCGATACGGACGACGTTGATACGATTGCACTAGTTGTTGTTGGCGAATCGGTCACCGAAGTGTTGCTATTAAAATAATTGGTGCCATTATTACGCAGCAAATTAGTGAATAAATGTGACGTGGAAGCAGAGGAATGCATAAGCACATCACGAGCAAACACGGACGAAGATGACGATRGCGATGGGGACGCGCCAACACCGCCGACACCACCACTAACACCACCAAAACCACCAGCACTACCAACACTACCACCTCCGTTACTCCTATCAATTCCTAACATACCAACACCACCACTTCCCCCGCCACCATTAGTACCACTAACACTCCCGCCTAAGCCTATGCCAAAGCCACCGCTTCCAACACCACCGCCGATGCCGCCGCCGCTTTCGCAACTCAAATTGTCCAATGGATTGTACAAGGACGAGGACAACGACGTGTACTGCGATTGACCATTTAACTTTGYCGGCGCCCCAACTGCGGTTCCATAGGAGTTGCTGGACGTGGATGCCGACAGGCCGGTGGCGCTAGTTGAGCGCGAATTTATATTGCTGCCGCTGCCGCTGCCGCTGGCGCCGCCATTGCTGTTGCTATTACGGTTACTGTTGTTGGTGTAGTGCATGTAATGATGATGATGGTGATAATGTGCCTGCTGTTGGTGGTGGTGCCGCGCATCGCTGTCATGGTTGGCGTTATTGACCACAGCATCAACCGACGTTGTGCGCATGTTGGAGAAGCCGAAACTCAGTCCTAAATAGGCAGACATCGAATGGCCCAAGCCGCTMGCGCWAGTAATCGAGCTGACACCGTCGCCACCATTCACAGTRGCAGCTGTCGATGGCGCCGCGGAAGTTGCGCTGGAGCTGCTGATGTCGTCGGGCACGGTTGGCGCTACGGCATCGTTGGCGCCGCTGACGCCACCGTTTTCATTGCCATTGCCATTACCATTGATATTGCCGTTGCCATTACCGTTGCCGTTGCCGCCATTGTGCGCGCAGTGGCATTCGGTGCTAAGCAGATCTTTGGTATCGGTTAACGGCAGGGTGGCTCTGTAAGGATGTGAGCAGTGAGCAGTGATCAGCAATCAGCGTGCGCGCGCGTATCGAAAAAACGTGTGATGAGCGATTTGGGTGACACCGAACACAAAATGGTGACGAGCGCATGAAGGTGAGAGCGGGAGAAAAGATATAAAAGGCGACAAATGAGCAGTGATTGCAKTGGGAGCGCTTGTGCGCCTAAAACTAGGCTATCTTATACATGTTTCTATATTATTCGATACTTTTGATAGTTCAGATACATGTGTATGTATGCATGTATGTGGAAATGCAATGAGGCGAGTTGATGTGTTGTGCTGAGTAAGGTACATAAGTTCTGGTTTATATGCATTTTATAATTAATTGTTATTTTTTGTTGTACAACTGTTACTTAGTAAGCGTTTTTGAGTTCAACCCCATAACATATACAATTCTACTCATTGAATACAATTAATACAGTTATGCGGACGAGAGATTAGTGCTGCACTTGTTGTTGTTATTTTTGTTAATGAAAATTAGTGAATTAAATGGAATGTATTATTGAATTATTAGTAAAGTGTGTGTATGCAGCCAAATTATATTCGACAACAATACATACCGTTATTTCGGGCAAATGAAAGAAATAATGTTCACATATTAATAAAAAAAAAAGGTCGAAAGTTATGTTATGCACGTATACACATGCATGTGTGAATGGTATGTATGCAAGTATGCGATTACTTAAGGAAACACACACACAAATAGTAGGCATGCGGAGACTCTCGAACTAAACCGACGACGATTACTTGATTGGTTGCTGTGTGGAGTTTGGTGATTTTGGTTGTGTCGCTTTTGGATTTTGGTGTGTWATTGACTGTTTACTGTTTTATGTAACCCTTAAGCATAAAAAATAAATGCGAAAATTTCGCAGGGTGTTACATTTAGAGACTCGTGCTAAGTTGTCTGCAGCTAAACCAAACAAAAATTAGTTTGTATGTAAACTATTGGATGTCTTAAATGAAATCGTTCGGTTAGCAATTTGGTTTACGCCGAATTTGCCCCAATTAATTTCGGTATTACTGTGCAACTATTAGACTCAAAATGTAGCAAGAACATACGTTATATAATCAAGCATTACTGCTTGAAAAAAAAAAAAAAAAAAATGTATGATTTCTCTTGTATTTGGAAAATTTACAAACATAATTTTAAAAAATTTATAAAGTAAACAGTGTAAGTAAGTGTGTATGTGTGTGTATCACCTAAATATAATTTTTCTCCCATTCGTTTGTTTTTCTTTCTTTATGGATCAGACACACACACAGCAAACGAATTTTCATATTTTACACATTGCTGCTGCTGGATCAAGCCGCAGTCAATAATAAAACAAAAATAAAAGTAAAAGAAAAATACAAAAAAACCAAATAAAACAACGGGAGAGATGGATGGAAAGGTTGACATGCGAATTTTGCGTTAGACACTGAAATCACACACATATACTACAATAAAGAAAAATAAGCAAACTTATAGAGCGCAGTTATWGAGATATGTAGCATACATAAATTACATTAATACACCATAGACAAACAGACATAACGATGTACGCTAATATATACATATACAAAAACAAGCAAGCAAGAAAAAAAGAACACAAGAAGCGAGAAAAACCGTTCACTTCGGCTGCAGCGAAGCTATAATACCTTTCAGAAATAGCGAAGTTAATATACAAGAACTTGATTTTGAACACTCAGTTCGTATGATAGCTAGCGTTGCTTTGGAAAATAAGTATATAGGGTAGTCGAAGGAGTCTTTTCGTATTTTTAATCAAACTTCAACTTATTTTTTTATATTATAATGAATTTTAATAAATCAGATTTGTACCATTTCGGTTAACCATTTCTACGCTAGAGACATTATTCAGTGTAAAACTTTACTGGTTTCTCGGCGAAAATCTGTGAATTTTCACAGGCTTCTCTCGAAGCCATTAAGTGAATCCGAAATACATATATAGCAGTCAGATGGTGCAAGATCGGTGCTATATGGTGGATGCATCAAAACTTCCCAGCCAAGCTCTCTTTAAATGATTCAAAACCGTTTGATGATGAATATTAAGTTCCTTAGCGATATCATGGCTACTTATGTAACGGTCCTAGCCAATCTTTTCCATAGTTTCATCGACTTTTTGAACGATAGGTCGACAAGAGCGAGCTGCATCTTTCACATAGAAATTTCCATTTCGTGTTGAATTACAAAATTTCACAAATTTCATTGCTGCTTGAGGCTTTGCGCCTCATTAYTTTCACTTACTTTTGAACTGCTATAATTTTTTTCAACTTCTCCGAATTTAATTTTTTGGTTAAAATCTCCAACACTATATGGTAGGACACAATTAGCAGCAGTAACGACATCTATCGGCAAAATACGAAAATACTTTTTCGACTACCCAAGATAACTATAACGCTGTCTTACACTTATTTTGGTGCTTAAGATTTTATAYCTGATTTTGGATGTATAGTATTTTGTGAGTTGATACGAGAAAAAAGTCACATTTTCCATATCAGCTCTTGTTCATAAGAAAGAAAAAGAAAATATCTAGTAGCGGGAATGTGGTTCATCCTACCTACTATACCGACTACTGATGCGCACAGAGCTGCACCAAACCAAACATTTTTTTTGTTTTTTGTAGGCCAGTGTAATTTTAGGTGAAATATTCACTATCCAAGTTCAGAGTTGCTGCTCTACATATTGTCCACACAGACAGTGCATATGCTGAGTCGGCAAATATTGCGGAATGTGGAATGCTAGATATCGGACGACATGTGTTCTTTTCTCAAAAACATATAAAAAACTTAATGTATTGGAAATTATGCGGAGCATAGATAGAGGGACAAAGAACTCGCAAAGTGCTAAAAGCATGCACACCAGCACCAACACAGCTGCAATACACAAATATGGATTTCTGCGCGATTAGCGCTGTGAAGGCAGCGGCCTGCGCAATTTCCATGCAACGGTGTACAAGAGAATTATCTATTTTGTCTATAACTAGCATGCGAGGAGGGGTATGCTAATAAAATATACACAGAAAGCGAAAATAAATTGCATATAAACAAGAAATTGATGGGTGAGGAGTGAGTGTAAGGGTCATATTGGATTTTATGAATTATGGCCAATTTGATGATGCTTGCTTGGGGAAATATGTGGGTGGATGTGTGTGTGTTTTGTACTGTGCAAAATCATATGTGAGGCGATTTACGATCATAATTAAGTTCAATCRGGCAAAATTGTGCATTTGAAGGAGTCCTGAAATATTTCGCTGAATTTCTTTTGTCATGCCACAATTAAATGAAAGAATTTATATCAGCAGGAAAGAGAGAAAAAGAGAGAGAGAGAGAGGCAAAAAATATTTTTTATTCAAGCCCAGTTTAAGCGATACTTGAATACCTTCTCTCAGTGGGAAAACCCGTAGGAAAGTGTATAAAGTTGAAAGCATAATACAACATAAATTTCAATTACGTTAAATTAATAATTCACTGATTCAGCGGCTTTTGTGAATAATTATTTAATTAATTTTCTCTGCAACTTTCAGGTCAACTTAAATGCACAAGCTTGCGAGGGTGACTCGCAGGTTTTAAGTTTAGCTGATATTCGATAATAAATTATACGGTATAATAAAACATAAATAAAAGTAATAATTAATWAATATAAATAAAATAAATAATAAAAACAATAAAGTGTTTAGCTTCATCTCGTTTATGGCAAAAGCTGCGCTCGTGCATGATGGCAAGAAATGTTGCGTATGACTATGAATATCTGAATGACGTTTTCTCCATTCTACTCATAAGTAGAACACTAACTTTAGCATTGCGACACGATTGGTGAACATTTGGGGGGGAAATTATCCAAAAAATTGATATTTCGCACGCTATTTGCAGTAAACGTGCTTATAGTTGTATTTGTAAATCTTTGTTGTAGTTATTATTGTAAGTATTTACCTTAGCTTTAGCTCCTCATCAATATACTGTAAGAGGCTCCTACAAGTAACACAAACAAAATGCAAGAAGAAAAAAACAACAAAAACGGCATAAGAATGAGAAAATACATCAAATACAGCAAAATTCAAATATTCTTTCAAATGCTGTGGCAAAAACAATAAGWTATAAATTAAAATATTGTACAAGTAATTTCTTAATTCAACAAAAACTAAAAGTTAGCAAAGACGCTTGTTTCTTCGGAAAAGTGTTAAAAAGCAAAACAAAGAGCTGTTAGGRGGAAGAGAAGGCAGGATATGCTAATGGCAGAGTAGTGGTTGGTGACAGTTACGAAGAGAGCAAACGTGCAAAGAACTGTCAAATATAAATTAATTAAATTGAAAAACTTAAAATTTTGAGGTTAGGTGTACGCGCTGTCACGGGGCGAGGAATTCAACTTTGGCTGCGGCACTTCATTTACTCGCGTAAATTGCAGAACGCAGGCGAGACCACAAAAATGGCAAAGTAAAATAGAATGTTTGCTCGCGCTCATAAATTGGAAATTGTAGTTTCAATATTGCAGAGAAATAGAAACAAAAAATGGGAAATAAATATCAAATGAAAATAAGGTCATAAGTATATATCTTTTGGAATTCAAAGCTTGTATGCGTGTGTACGAGCGCTTTTGAGCGCCGTCTTTATGGCCAAATTATTGACAGCTGCCTGACGGTCAGAGTGTGTGAGTTAAGTGCAGAAGGCATTTACAAGCGTCCAACGCCAAAAAGTGAAGGTGAAAGCAAAAGGGGCACGTGTAATCGCCTTAAATGCTGCTTCATTTTTGGGTTTGTAGTGTTTCCATGTGTAATATGACTCTGGCGGAGCCATAAGTGAGAGATACTAGCTACAGAAAAAAAAAAATAGAAAATAACAAGTTTGAATAAATAAAAATTGCTAATTAAAAAGAAAAAAACTTTGGTTGACGCAAACAAAAACAAAAAAACGAAAATGTTCAAAGTATTTACTGCGTTGGTGGCTGGGACATTTTTTCGGCTGATGTGCTAAGAGGTTGTGAGGTGTCCTCATTAAGAATTTCAGTTCACACATTTTCCTATTTTTTGCTATTTTGACACACAGTCGCAAAATGACCGTACATTATTGTAATTAATAAAAAATCAGGAAATAATTGGGTAGTCGAAAAAGTATTTTCGTATATCAAATCAAACTTCAACTTAAAAGATAAGTATATAGTTTATACTAATAAATGAATAAGCAAATATGTACACTTTTTGCCATTTTCCGCTAGACATTATTCCATCAGTGTAAATCGAAATTTCGCAATTTCCATAACGGAAGCGAGTGAACCATTGTTGTGCTACACGAACTGATACAGCATCGTCTTCGYAAACTTCGCAAATTTCATTGATGGCATTCTTCTTCCCTTTTTTATACAGAAATTTGAAAATATAGCGAATTTCTTCATTACTTTTCACTCATTTTAGAACAGCTGTAACTTTTTTTCAACTTTCCCCAATTTTTTTTTTTTTTTTTTTGTTAAATGAAACTTGAAATCTTACCTTTCCAGCTCTATATGATATTACACAATGTGATTGGTAGCACTGGAGATATACGACTTCAACGACATCTATTGATAAAATACGAAAATACTCTTTCCACTACCCAATATTTGCAAAACTAAATAAATTTAAATGCTAGAATTGGTTTAAGCGTTGCGTTTACAAAAGAGCCAAAATTGCAATTTAAATGTCTACATAATTTYATTCATTTAATATTATTACATTATTCAATTAAATATATTTCCTTTTTCAACTTTTTTTGTAACGCTTTCGTTGTCCATTAATATCTTAGCGAAAACATATCGACCACAGTTTATATAACATCAGCGCGGCATTAAAAAACTACCAACAAAATGTTGTTTTTTCAGCRCAAATGAAAGTATTTTACTTTCAAATTTTTTCATAATTCAACCCCGCGCACGCCTCTCTAATCCCTTATCACACATTCGGCCCCAAAAAGCGAGTAAATCATAGATAAACGCGCCAAATAGCTAAAATAACGAAGTGAATTAGTAAATTGCATGAAGGGAAAACTGGAAAACTTTGGCGAAATTGCATTCAACGCGTTGCCAACTGTACGGACGGTATGCCGACGAGGAGTTTATAATAATCATAGTGCATTAGGGCTAAACATGCGATAACAGGATGCAGGAAAAAATAAAATGAAAACGAAAAAGTTAAAATTCAAGCGCGAAAATAGGAAAATCGTAAATAAAAAAATTAAAGTGAAGCAAATAACGCAAATTACTGCATTTGCGCGCTGATATTTCGCACATATTGCACACACACACACGCGCGAGAGTTTCCAACACAACTATACATGCATACACACAACAGTTGCCAGCGGCAATAAGCAATTTGCTAAGCGGAAATATAACTGGTTGCGAGGCGCGCGAGCAGCACAAAAAGTGCATTTTTGGATTTTTAATTTTTTTTGTGGCTTGGCCGCGCTAGCAAGTCGTCCAGCATTTATTTGGTGGCACATTGACAGGCGCTTTTCATCAATACGCCGGCGTGCCAGCAACAAACCGGAAGCAATTAGGTGCGAAAATAGCAGCCGAGATGCCAGCAGAAATGCGAAACATAAAGTCATGCATGCAGCAGCGCAAGGAACGCTTTTGAAGTAACCAAAAAATTAACATTGCAAACAAAAGCACTGAAGCGAGATTGCTGTGCATTGAACTCTGTACTTGTGCGTATTGTGCGTGTATTTGTGCTGTGTTTGTGTGAGCCAACCTTAAGGACATGTTCATAATCAAAGTACCGGTGAGCTTTTGTCGCCGCACTGCAGCTGCTAAAGGACTAAAAATAAAGAAAAACGAAAAGTTGGTGGAGAAAATTATATTTTCAAAAGTAATTACCAGATAATAAGGGTTAAATCGAACTCAACTGCGTTTAGTGAACTCGAAGAAAACAGAAGCAAAAGAAATGAAAAAAAGTTTCAGCAAAACTGTGATGATGTTGTTGTAAACCAAATTCACGTTGAAGTGAAAGTAAAAAATGAGCGAGATTTCGAAGAAGCCGTTTGGCAGTGTGTATGGAGCGTGATTTGATTTTCTTTTTCTGAAAAACTATGCCGATGTGTATGTATAGGTGTGGTGTGATTATTGAACAATGTGTGCGTGTATGTATGTATGTATGTGCATATAAATAATGTGTTTGTTATGYTCCCCAGTGGGCGTATGTATATGCTTGGCACATGTGTTGTGTGCAGTTATGCGCGCCAAAATGTAGGCAAGAGTGTGCAGATGTGTGTCAAACTCGAGGGAATATATGTGGCGGAAATAATACATGACAGCGAAGCTTAGTGGAAAAAAATCGTTTTAGTGTTGTTATGCGGTTGTTGTTTTTGTTGTTACATTCAATATACGACGTATAAAGCAATTATGTAGACAAACAGGAAATTGAAGTATACTTTCAGGCATTTCACAGACACATTTAACACGGCAAACGTGTAACAGCGAAAAAAAAAAGCAATTTTATTTTCCTTTTTTGCTTTGGCAAATTGAAAAATACGGTAAATATTTGTATATGTACGTAGAAGTATGTACTATACACTACAATACATAGCGAAATAATGAAATGAAATGAATATACGTACATGTCGCTGGGCAAAGTTTCGGGACTAGATGAGCGATCATTCCATTGCGAATTCGTTGTCATGCCTGCAATAGAAAATCAGTTAATTTCATACATAAGTATATAACACGTATATATGTGCATATGAGTAGCTTAAACGCTACTTGGAAACACTTAAACAAAAACCGCCGCATATCACTTAAATGCTACTCCACTTGAAAGCAAAAACCCAAAAGTGCCCCAGTAAAGAAGAAAGCAAAACGCGCTACAGTAGAAGGGTACAGCACGCATTGGAAAGGGGAGTATACCACAAATATGCTTAAGCATCATTACCTCTACTTCCTTTAAAGAAGCGAGCACAACTACGCGGTTTACTCCCCCCTCCAAGCAGAGCTGCAGAGATACGTGTTTGTAGGGTGTATATTTCGCTAAGATTACGTACATAAGCACGGATGAGGTTAACTGTGAAACACTTACCTGTTTTCAAAGTGTGATTTTGCGGTGAAATACCATTTGGCCTTGATGTCATTTTGCTCGCTATTCGTTGYGGTACGCTGGCGACAGTCTATTTTGGCATTTCGTTTATTTATTTCAAGTGGTTGCCGTTGTTATAGTGGGTGTTGTTGTTAGTTACAGATATTGGTGACCAGCGCACAGTGCATGGAGCCGAAGGTCGACATTGGAGCAGATCGAACAGACGCGGAGCGCCATAAAAGGAAATTAAAAAAGAGTCAAAAAATTAATTCAAGTTGCAATTCAATTTATTATATATRCGGCAGCATGTCAATGTCGATTTTATGCAAGAAATTATTGTAAAAAAGGCATATTTATTAAATAGTTCTCCCAAAATTGAAAGWAGAAACATAAATTTCAACAATTATCTAATTTTGTATCCGAATTTGGAGTATTTCTTGTTGGCACTTGCGGACCTTATGCCGCTCCCCATGCAATAGAGATGGCACTTCAATGTCCTCATATAAAATTTATCGACYTGAGTATTCTTAAAATCAGCATCAATGGCAGCAGCCACAATCGGCCTGCTTCAAAGTGCCCTACAGCGGGAAGGGGGCTTGTAAATTGGATAGTATTTGTAGCAATCAATCCATCAATAAATGCTCTTACAATTTTACTAATGAAAGAAATATGCAAATAAAATAAAATATTCGTTTACGCAAATTGACAAAGGGACTCAGCAACTGACYGACTATCTATATAAATTGATGAAAWTTTCTGCATTTCCATGTATTTGTGCGAGCATACACGTGAGCAGAGATCGAAGCTGAAAGGAAATTGRTTAAATTTGTAGARGACTACATGTAAACATGAAGAGTATTTCATATTTTAAAGTTTCATTTGAAAGAAAAATGGTAAGAATGTCCAAATCCCTTCAATAACACAGAGGCAGCGAGCTGAAGGGAGTGTAAACGCGCAAGTGAACTTGAATATTTGCTTGCGAGCGGTTGTTAGAAATAAAATGTTATATTTAGTGCGTCTGTATGTATGTATATGCATTGGTAAATGTTTTCCTCAGCTTTCAGAGCGCAGCGAAAACAAAAAGCAAAATGAAAACTATAAAAATATTGCACGCAATCAGGCTTCAGCTGAATTTCAACAAAATTCTGTGGCGCGCAGTTCAATTGCCGAAGCGGCAGCTTAAAAATAATAATATTAGTGCGCCACCATGGCCACCAACGCCACCGCAAATGCCTACGAGCCTAGCTGGTGCTTATAAAGYTYCATTTCCAGCCGCCGCATTTCGATGTGTTGCCTTAAGCTTCATTACTTACACACACATGGCCATACACATGCTGATAGCGCATCAGMWAGTGGCATTGTGTGCGTGCACAAGTACGCGCTTCCACCATGGCCTTAGCCGCAGCCGCAGTATGCACATAAATCTAAAATGTTTACCTAACCATCAATAAATCTAATTGAGTGCCGAAATGACAAAAGCAAGGCAAAAGCAATCTACTAAAGTGTGGGAAATGTGAAAGACTTCAAAAACTACTTCAAATCCATTGAAAATGCTAAAAATTTTATTCTTTTCGGATTTTTTTGAAAAAAAAAAAAAACACACGTAATTAAAGCAACCGTTAGCAAAGGTCTGGCGCCCGATAGACGCGAGCACGCSAGTGTCACAACAAGGTCGTTTGGTACACGAAAAATAACGGTTGGGGCCTTAAACAAGACAACAATTGCGTCCTACAGCTTCCCTTAGCTTTCAAAGCACATATACAGACATATGMACATGAGAAGTTGTCATCGATGGCGGCACACAAAGGTTGTCGGTTTTAGAAAATCTAAACAGAAAACTTGTCACCGAAAAGTCACATTTATCTTTTTCAACTCACACCACCTACCACAAATTGCAGCTCAAGTCCCGTTGTGTGGTTGTATGGGTGTGTGTATGTGCCTTGTAGTCGACTGTCAAAAATACCAGCTCTCACTACTGGTAATGACATATACACATCTAGATGTGTGTGTATGTGCCTTGTAGTCGACTGTCAAAAATACCAGCTCTCACTACTGGTAATGACAGTCGCAAAGTTCGAAGGTCCAATAAATTATAGACGTCCGCCTAAAATCGTAGGCGAGACAGGCATATATATGTGGAAATTTTACCCACAGGTTTAATATTGAGCGAACTGGCATATTCCTTAAACCATTTTATTTTCGTCAAAAAGACGTATTTTTTCAACTTTGCTGAATCAAGCTTCTCCTAAACACTCCTATAATCATCGCGATAAATCCTACAAATAAGTCTGCCACTGTGATTCCACCTTTATGCGTTTATTGTTGTTTTTGTAGCGGCAGAAAACACTCCCCCAATCGTACAAAAGAATGCTGTCGAGGTTAAAATTCGGGTTCGTTTCGGTAATGTAGACTATACCATCGTGTGTCACTCAAAAGCCGTGGACAACAAACTGCCTCTACCTCTTTATTCAAAGCCAGAAATCCCAAAACTTGTGCTTTAAAACAAAGCATATTTATATAGCATTAACTTTAAGTTTTAAACGATATCCTTACATATGCTGGGCTTTGAAATTTTTCGAAGAATTAACACAGCTTGACGTCGTTTAGTGTAAACTACCATTAAGTAGTCAGATATTTTCCACTCACCTCTTCTTCCCCGTCCAAATAGTAGTAGAACTGCTGATTGGGACTCAAGAACTTTTGCAGCAACTCCTTGGCCACACGCACCGACATGTCGCCCTGCACGAATGGATGCTTCAGYARGCATTCGGCGGTCGGACGCTTTTTGGGATTCTTCGTCAGCGCCGTCTTCACGAAATTGTGAAATGTGGTGCTCCACTTCTCCTTGTTGCTCAATGTGGGCGGTTTGAAACCACTTTTCGACATTAGGAACAACGCACGCATCGGATGCAAATCGAACATTGGCGGCTGAAGTTCGGCAAGTTCTGCAAAAAATAGAAAGCAATCACGAAAATTACAAAGGATCTTCAGTGCGCAGCTGAAAGATGTAAATGTTGGCGTATAMATTTTTTTATTGAAACATGATGATTGGTTCATGCAGGGGATTTGCAAATAAATACACAGATTTCACGAGACAATTCATCTTACGACGACAGAGAGGCACTAGCACTTATATTCTTCGGCATCCGTTGGTCATTATCATAAAGTAGACATATACGCTGCACAAATTGTATTGGCTGTGACAAACGTCAAACACAATCGCCATAAAAATTAAGTAGAAATAATTGTGGGCCATCTTGGAAGGCGTGCGGCTCCCCTTTGCCTGCGCGGCGGCGGGTGTCTAATGAAATTAATGTTTAGCCATTACGGGACCAACGAGCTGATGCTTCAGTGCGTGAGCACGCATGTCCAAGACATATTAGAAATATATGTGCCCATAAGTCGCATAYCACCCACACACAGGCGCACGCACACGCACCTACACGAGCCTAAGTCGCTTTCGTGTGTGGCTGTGTGTTGCAGTTGTGGCTTTATTGAAATGCTGCGGCGAGTGAACCTATTGAAAGTGCAATAACTTAGGTATCAACTCCCGGCGTACAACTTTATTTACAACAACAACAACAGCTACATGTCCTCGGCTGAGAAATAATTTATGACGCTCGCAAATTACATGCGTGGATCGTCGTTGTTGTAAAGTGTGTGCTTTGAAATATTAATGGCAAACGTGCCAATTGAAATGATGAAAAACTTACCAATTGCCGTTATGCCAACCGCCCATATATCACATAATTGATTGTAGCCGCCTTTACGCTCCACAGCGGCCACCTCCGGCGCCATCCAATACGGTGTACCTGCACAAAAGAGATAGAGAGAATGATTGTGATGAGAAATGTATGCGAATAATATTGTTTAAATTAAGAAGGTGTCATAATTTTCAGTTCAATTAAATTAATTTTTTTTTTGATTTCGGCGCAAAGTAACTGCCGTTTAATTGAGTTACACACTCGCACTTCACAGCTGCAGTCACTCATGACGCTGATCACTCAGCACGCCTAGCTCTCGTCCGGCACCGATGTGCTGTGGTTTATTTACAGTATTTTAATTACAAGTTGATTTAATGAATTTGTGGCAGCAACAACTTCGAACAAACTTGCAATTAGTATTGCTGCATAAATTATAGCCGAGGGCAACAGCAGGCACAACAACCGCACGCCATGCACAGAGGGCCCAGCAGTCAAAGTTATGGCACTCTGGGTGCACATGGCGTATGAGTGATGCGAGTTCGCCCGACAAGTGACTGAAAAATTCGCCAAAAGTTAGTTGGCTAATAATGCAAGCAATACAACTAATACGAAAGCACGGTATTGCGGTTTTTAAATGGCTTATTGATTTTTTTTTATTAAAAATAAATATAAATAAGTAAAGGAAATCAGCGGTAGTTTAGGTAGGTCAAAGGGAGAAAAGACAGTTCAACATATTTTGCCACAAAATCGATGTAGAAACACCGTAATATTTACAGAACCTGAAATTGTGCACCTGATTTGCACATAAACTAGTCAAAATCCCTTTCAGTTTCCAAATACCACATACATATYAAAATACTARTTATATCACTTCGCTCAACCACCACATTGCCGTTGCGTCAGCTGCAYACTTRCTGCAACACACAGAAKGCGTGTCGTGTCGTGTGAGCTTGAATTTACTACAATTTATACATTTAATTGGCGACATAGTTGAAAGGAGCATGGCATTTGGACAAGCAGAATATGCACGAGTAATAATTAATTCAATTAAATTGCTGTTAAATTCAACCGAGAAATTCTACAGATTCCCACAATATTTGAGGACAAACTAATGGCAAATARAATGTAATAAAATGCGATTTAATGTAACTCTGCCTGCAGATATTATCACATTGCTGCATTTAAGTGATGTTAGCAGGACAMGAATTTCAAATATGTTTAGGTAGTGTTCTCGCCTCMAGTGTTCTGYAAAGKAGCCGCTTAAATCGGTCTGCTACTGTTWGAACATTTCAGTACACTTCGCTCTAATACTCAGCAAAACATAAAAATGATGCAAAACTAAGGATTTGGCTTAAATACACCAGGACAGCAAGAAAACAAACAAATCAAATTGCCCTCCGTGCATCTATCATCTTTCAACGCGTGCTTGCTGAATGGGCCTCAATAAAGCGCACATCACTCATACGCAGTGTGGCCGTAGAATAAGCGCCGCAGGGTATGTGCAACTGTGGATATGCGGTTATTTGGCACACAAAGCCAAGTGAATGCACGAGTGGTCGGGTGACTGAATGAMTRAATGAAATACTGTCGGTTTATAACGCACTGCGGCGCTCGTTTTCAGCAGCARGAGCTTAAGAATGCAGCCAATTGGGGGTGCGTTTARAGGGTGARCAGTGGTGCGGCTGATCTCTGGCAAATCCACCGCCAAAACTAGCACTTGAAATATCACTGAACTTTTAAGCYACCGCAGTAGTTGTGGGGACTGCCATCTGCTGCATGATGAYGCAGCCGGATGCAAAGAAATKKCGGGGAAGGCAAGATATGGCAGGAAGCAAGGTAAAAATAAAAATTCGAACAAGTTCTTTGAACTAAGATGACATGTCAATAAAGGCACTTAAACGCTGGCATTTGCTCAGTGTRACAGTACGGGCGGCGAGCAGKACAACAACTGCCACAAAAGCAGCGAGTACGGTTGGCACAGAAAAGCGTGTACTAAATAAAAGCATTTTAAGCTGAATGCTGTGCGATGCATAGCAATGCAATGTGCACCAGTGCTCAATAGCAGCTGACATGAAAGCGCGATGAGGATGTCCCCACAGCGTTCTGCGCCGCTGATGTCAGAAATGCGTGGTGGGAGTTCTCGAAGAATCCGTCTATGCGGACTTAGCGCCACAGTAGCCAGCGAGCAGTCGAACAAGTATATAGTAYCTCGTTAAGTTAAATATAAATGTTAATTCAAAGTATTACGACAGAAGAACACACATGCGAGTAGTTTAAAACGAGTTGTCGGCCCACGACTGCTTRATGCGCAGTTACTTAGTTATTAAAGTGGAACAGCCGGCGKCAGCAGAGGTTAAGCAAATACACACTCAGTCTTAAGCGTTGAACGGGCAAGAGGTAAGCCRTAGAATTTTCAGACAGACATAATTTGTGCCATTCTACATATCTTTTCTCTGAATTTATTGGATGCCTTTCAAACATTTGTCAACCTATTGAAAATATTTTATTTCTACTACTAGAGGGAAATGTGGGCCAGAAGACGAACTTAAACTCCATTTAATATGCTCCCTAACTTACTACACGCTTAATTTTTTTAATTTATCAAATACAAAAATATGATATTATAATACATAAGCAATTTTTTTTTTTTCTAAAATCAACATTTATGAAAGATGCGTTGCGATGAGTGCGCGTTCGCTGATAACGCATGAGTACTTTGTGTAGTTGTCATCCGGCAGCGGACACTTCCAACTTGCAGGTAGTTGTCGCAAAGCCAGCACAAGCAGCCAAGGCCCCGTTGGCTGATGGAAACGCTGATGAGCATATTATATGAGTGTTTTGGTAGCAACGCATGTGTCACGTGAGAAGTGTGGCAAGCAACAGGGGTCTCAACTCATATTGTCTCTACGTAGATAGGCATGTCATGTCCTGTTCATATTTAAGCACTGCCATGAGAATCACTTTAAAGCTTACAAGCACACAAACGCACACACTCGTACTCAGTCGTACAAATTCGCACACACATACAGTTGCTACAGTCGCAGCAGGCATGGGGGCGGCTAAGTAAATGTTATTGTACCAACGGCAGCTGCAGGTGATGTTMCGTATACGCAGCGTGGCACAAGAAAAGAACGAGTTGCTTCGTCGAGTCTCTTCGTTTCATGGAGGTAATGCACTTTTGCATGCATTTTTGYAGAGTTGAAAGGTTACTGTTCCACTAATGTAAGTTCTTTGTCGTTGCTGCCGTTGTCCTTGCCGAGTTCATACGAATTTCCTGGCAAACCTGGCAAACTGCTTTGTTAGCGCGTACCAGAGTACATAGCATGTTTGTGTGCGTGTGCGTGTACWTGTTGGCGCTTGTGTACTACCGTTTAGTGTCATTAACAAGTCAGCAACAAAGATGCAGCATGGAAATCACAGTCATCCGGTGGCAGAGAGAGAAAACACCGAGACGCCAACTGCTGTTGATGTGCAGACTTGCTCTTCGGTAAAGGGTAGCAGACAAAAACATCATCATCTACAACAACAATTGACTAACGGCCCACRTCATTAACACCAAACAAACATTTGTTGAAAAGGTGCAAAGAGCCAAGTGGAAAGCCTGCAGAATGTGGCGGAACGTTGACTGACACAACGAAATAGACACAAACACAATACAAACAAGCACCTATATAACATCTAAGGTAAGAGCAGGTGTAGAGCCAGCAATGTCCAGTTGCGAAAACAGAAACAGCAAATGCAATAAGTAGAATGGCTAGTTGATAGCAACGTGATATAGAACGTCACAACACCAAAATGTGTGACAGCTTTAGAGCCATGAATTTGACTTTGATTTTCCTTTACAAATTTTTAACAATATATTCTTTTATAATTAAAAATTTATTATGAAAGGTTCATCACAGCCGTATCTTCATAGAAAAAAGCATACATTCGCATCATTTCTTCAGCGCGCTTCAAAAATTGTGGTTCGTGCATGGATTTCTATGAGCCAGTGAGAATAACTTCTGTTGCTGCATGCATAACTGAGTTGAGTTTGCGGTACATTTCCACGCCATGATTCACTCAACAAAGACAGGAATTAGCTGCTGCTGATGCCATACTTGCAGGGCGCGCATTCGTCGTCAATGCTTGGCCTGAGCAACGCGTGATATTCGCTTACAAATACTTGGCTCTGCAAGTGTGTGTGTGTGTGTATCATGAGTCTTTCAAATGTCAATGTGCACTTATATTCATAGTACTACCTTACCTACTTACACACGCTCCTCTCACGTGTGTGCTTGCATGAGTTCGTACTATTTATGCGCACAGAAGGCGCATTTGAAAGCGAATTCAGCACATTGTTAGTACTTTGTGCCACTGTAAATCCAAAGTATTTAGTTTTTATGCGCGCTACAACCGCTTTGACTTCTATCAAATTAGCCTAATGACACTCCAGAACGTTGAAGTGATTTAATGACAAGACGGAGTGAAAAGCGTTTATTTGCTGCCAACCCCCATTCAACAACCGACAGATACAATTCCAATGCTTATTCATAACTCACGCACACGCCCCCCCACTCAGACACATGCACACACACACAAACATGCACGAGAACAAGGCAGTTCGTCAACTGCTAGGCGATAGGCAGGCCCACATGTCAAATGACGGCTTCCTTCCTACTTGCTCTGTGCGCGCGCTGGTGAAAACGTCGGCTTGGAGGGGTGCGGTGGCTCAGGGAYGAAATTGATGTGTTCGTGGTTGCATTTAGCGAATCTGTCGTGGTGGTGTTGTACATTGGCACACGTGAACGCGCACACATACACTTGCTTTTGTGTGTATACATATATGTTTGTATGTGTGCAGGTTTGTGCAAACATTGTTGCTTGGTACATGTCTATTTGGCTATGTTAAAATTTGWATTGGCTRACAGTTCGGCGGCAAAATTTAAATGCACACGTTGTTAGACATTTTGGGAATTTTGACATTTGCTGTCCCAAATGTTGCTTCAAATATGACAAATCTGAGCTGTCTGCCAAAGCATATGTCACATGTGAAATTTCGGTGTTCGTTTGAATTATAATACGGCTAGAAGGGGGCTGCGAGGAGAGTATAGCAAATTGCTTGAACGTACAGCGACTTTATATTCAATTTTTGAGAAGTTCTATTGGATCTTTGCTTAACTGTTTAGGTTTATCTGTGCGTGTTTGAGTGGTGTGCATTTAAGCGTGGCATACYGTTAGGCRCCTTTCSACCAAAAYCGKCTAACACGTGCAGATTGTTTACAATTTAAAGCATTTCCAGAATTTTCAAATAATTTTTTTGTTTCTGGCCAACCACACGCTCGCAGCGCTCATCATCACTCATGCAAACACATGCATAGAAAATAAATGATATACTCGTTTCCACCCACACATGCACGCATGCACGTTTGCTCACCATTTTGCTAGCCAAGAAAAGCAACCAAACACCAGACAAAACTTGGCAACATGTGCTCGGCGCGCGCTGCGCTCATAAGTTCGTTTCGTATGCTGCGAGTTTCCACTCACAGGAAAACATGTGAATTCGCTTATGCTAAATGCAGAAATTTCGCTTCCTTTTCGCAACATATTCCACTTTTCACTTCTCACTACTTGCAACTTAGTGCTTGTTTTCCACCATTTCCACCTCAATTTGCCGCTTGATAGGTGTGCCTGCAGCAATGTTGCCTAACTTTCCGTCGAATTTGGCACGGTCCATTGAACCCCCATTCATTACGTTTACAATGATTCTACTTCTTTAATGTTTGCAAAAATTCAACTGACTTTTTTATTCAACACSCTATTTGCTGCTTCTGCCTCGGCACGCGGCATTCAATTCGCTTATTTGTCTGCGTTTTGATTTTATTGGCTTCTGGTTCGCCGCCTCCACTAGTCTGTTTGTCATTACAAGCATTTGTCTGAGTTTACACTTTGTTTTCGCATAAATAACCCTCCTCCTCAAGAAGCTCCATGTATTTTATTACTACAGAAGGGAAACTTAATTTGATTATTTACGYCAGAAATTTTCGCCAAAAACTGGATTTCATTATAAAATATAAGTGTGCAGTAGAAATTCATTAGCACATCTGCTATGCTTGGTGATTCTTGCCTTATAAGTATATTGTAAACAATAGGTATACGTTGCTATGATCAACATGGCGTATGAGTAACATATGGCTTTTAGTACGTTGAACTCCAATTTTTCTCTATAGTGCACGGAAATTTAAGCTTTCTATTGGATRTTTAGGCTTTCTATTGACACGTAGTCGTATAAATTACAGTAAATAACTTGTACAACAAAAAATTCATTTGAAATTCGTTGCTGATACAAAAAGGTAAGACAAATCAATTTTCTCAAAAAATACGGTACTTTGTCTACTATTGCGCCATTTTTCGGTATTCATTCATTCTCTAACAGCTTATTTTTCACTTTCACTCGCACGATTGGAATACGAGCGCAGACAAGAATATTAAAGCTCTGTTAAATGAAGTGCATGCTTTCTGGCGCGATGCTCACCAAGTACGAACCCTTGACATTATTGCCTTTCATTGGGTGGCATCAAATCAAAACGCACAAAAAATTCGCTRTCGCATATTTCATTTCAACTGCATAACGCAATCAATCGCGTTGAGAAAGTAAGTACGGGACAAAAGCAGCAACAACAATAGCAAACACCATTGWCGGACTAATGAAAATGGCCGTGATAATTTGAGTAAATGCCGWGGTCAATATTCAATAGATTTGCGCTACACTGCTACCTCCACAATCATCCCATCTCCCTCCGCGCGCGTTCACCGCGCCATCGACAACTGCTGCAGCGTCGCGTTGTAATTGCTGCTTTTGTTGCTGGTTTAAGTCAACAATTTCGAATTTATTTCATGACCRGCATTCGAAAATAATGAAATCCACAATTCGATGACAGTGAAAGGATAAACAGCGATAATTAAATGAAACGCTTCATCCAGCAGCCTTTCGGTTGACCAATGATGGCCGCTGCGGTGCACCGTTCACACATAGCCGCGCGCGCTGCGGCAGCGTTGACCATATTTATTTGTTAGTTTTGCTCCATTTGTTTATTTCTCTTTTCAGTGGACAACTTCTGTTGATTGACATTTTAATGGAGCGCATGAAATTGCTAGAAAGCAGCGAGCGGAAGCGCAAAGCGGGACATCGAGGTGGAAGATAACAAAATGAAGCGCGACAAACAGCGTCAAAATAGCTCATAAGTAGCATTAAAAGGTTAAAGCATGGGCCGCCAGTTCTCTCAGCAAACCACTGAAGAAGCTATAGCGAAGAGCTAACGCAATAAACGCTACATGGACACTACATAAAGTGGTCCCTCCTTACCGCTCTGCTATGCAGGCGAAGAGCACGTAAAATCGAGCACAAAGGTATATCAGCACTCCATTACAATGTTACAAATACTAAGTAAATATCCGCACAAACACATACACACACACATGTATGTGTTCTCCCACATTCGACTGTCGCCGCCTCATGACGCTGCCGTATAAACTTAGCCGAGTGATCAACTAACTCTGGCCACTCTGACCACACACATGCATATGTATACATTGTACTTGTTCGCCACTGAAAGGTGCGAATTCTCATTTCCATATTAAGTTACAAAGTGATTAAAATGCAATCGAGGCAGTAATGACGTGTTTTCGATTTCATAAACGATTTAAGGACAGCCCACAACTGTTGACTAAAGACCGCATCATTTATTCGTAGTCGTGGCGGAGGAGAACTCCAATACGGTCGCCAATTCATTTTTGATAAATGGCTTGACTGATAAGA
The DNA here is from genome assembly GCF_001853355.1 of Bactrocera latifrons. NCBI lineage: Eukaryota > Metazoa > Arthropoda > Insecta > Diptera > Tephritidae > Bactrocera > Bactrocera latifrons. The sequence goes on along the minus strand of NW_017536741.1, from coordinate 222,530 downwards.
ATAACTATTACATAAGTTTCCTGAGAGCTCTTCTATATATTAGCTCAGTTCAGGAGTTTATATGCTCCTATTGAATTAGGTTAGGTTAGGTCGTAGGATTGATCCAAAATCTATGGATCTCACTTGGACAAGTCTTTTATGTTACCCAAAAACTAATTAAAGTGCATCACCTTAYAGATCGATTAAGCGTTTTTAGCGGCTGTGCTGGATAGGTCATGTTGTCCGGATGGAAGAAAACACTCCAGCGTTGAATGTTTTCGTGTCAGTACCCGCCTTTGGAAATAGAGGATGAGGAGGACCTCCACTCCGTTGGAGAGATCTACTGGAGAAGGACCTGGCTGCAYCAGAAGGATCTCGCAGTCAAACATGTTCTAGTTGTTGACCAGCGCATGGCATAGGTCAAGCGTTAGACCGCAAGGGGACGTCGGACAATCGACGTGTTTCCAGTCGGCCGAAATTGGGGTAAGGGTGCACTCCTTAGACAGTTTGTCGGACTTGCAGCTGCATACAAGTCTTATTTGGAAAAAATTTTAAGTTGTTGCTAATGCACAGTCGGCGAGTTCAAAGCCACTATGCCGTTCGGTTATCAGAGAAAAATTCACACCTCTCTGAAGGAGGCTGCRCGTCGGAGCAGTATATCTACCGCTACCTTGATGGTAGCTACCTCCTTTTCAAAGACGTTACAGTGATCTGTTAGTATGAAACTAGAGTTGATGGAGAGCTCCCTACAGAAGACTCCACCGCTACTTTTACTTCGATCCATTTGTGAAGAAACTCATTGCACTTTTTCTTCAACGGGTTCGCCCCGCTCACAAATTCCTCGCAGGTTATATATTGTAAAGAATCGAATCGAAGTATTAGATCATTTTAATGTGTCCCTGCCAACAGATCCTAATACACCTAGCTTTCCTAAGTCGAATAGCAGTTTTGATGAGAGAGCACAAGAAGGTATTATTATCATGACCGCTAATTTCTCGCAGTGTAATCAAAGTAAAGCTACTTTCTAACACATGGGCCGATTAAAGGAAAGGACAAACGTATACATCCATCTTCATTAATATTTGAGAAAGTGCTATTTTTTCAAACAAAATTTTCGGCAAGTTGTGATGACGTTGATGAAACGTAAGCCTGAAGAGGAGTCGCAGTAAACAAAGTAATACAAGAGCTAACATTTAGGCATGAAACTGAAATAAACTTGCACGAGGACAGGATACAGTTAGAAAATAATTAATTTTAAGGTTAGGAAAGGAAAGGATGCACGAGTGGCACAGAGTGAGAGGAAATCTTGCTATACGGCTTAAAATAGCCTGCAGAATTAAATTAAAACACAAAATCAAGAAAATGGAACTGGTTGGAGGTGCCCTGGAAATCACAGCTGTTGTTAGGCGAAATATTCGATTTTCTTTCCACAAATATATATATTTTTTTTATTTTCGTAATTGAGAAAACTATTAGGTAAAAGAGAATAAAGAATTAAAAACTGGTATAATGAAATTTACATGAAATCAACGACACAAAACCACAGCGAAGGACCAAGCCATGAGCAAGTTACATAAAAATGCCATCGAAGCGAAGAAGCCGCATTCTTTTCAATTTAGTACAAGCAAACAGATTACAAAAAAAAAAAAAAAAAATTACAATCAAAAACACACAATGTGGGAAGAGGAAACTAATAGGGAGCATAGTTGAACTGCGAACAAGCCTTGAAAACATACTAAGCCCATTTAAGGAAGGAGGCAGCTCAGTCGCTAACACCAGCTACTCTTTAAACATCTTCGCTCCGCGCACGGAAGGCGGCGGGAGCAGGACAGCAAGTAAACGTACACAGACACACACACATACCCTTCACATATGCTGGTCCCACATGTGTAGGACAACAAAGAAGCCAGTCGTAAACAAGCAAATAGTAATGACAACAATACCGGCAGCGACAGCGGCTAAGCATGGAAGAATGTAGAGCAAATCCTGCGCAGCAGCCGAGAAACGCCAGAAGAAGCAAGGCGATAGATGAAACCACAATAGACATTGACCAATTGAGGAAGTACTAAGCTCAGTAACATTTACTTGCGGGCTTCGAGCGGCGGGTGTAATTTGAGTGTGGGTATCGCATGACATTTCGACTCGTTTTTTCTGTTTCTATTTTGAATTTTTACCCTACTTTCGAAATTCTTGTATGATTTTGTGAAGCACAGAAAGGAACAATGGCCAATTTTGTCAACCGAGAATGCGCCCGTTCCTTCGCTATATGTTCGCCTACTTCGCTGCTTTTGTTTGCCTTCTCCTTTCAGTTGGCATTAGACAGGCTACCTTGTTGTCGGAGCTTGAAGAAATTAAATGTCTTGTAGTAAGCTTTTTTAATAAGAGTTTTCTTTAGCTGCWAGTCGTTTGCCTATCCCCATCAACAGCGCTTAATATTTTTATGAGCTTATTATTAAAAGTTCTGCCATTTTCTCGCTCTGCTGTGGAGCGGCATTCGCTTCAACTTGCATAACGCACACACAGCCGTTTGCATTAGTATAAGTGCCAATTTCGCTCAATTATTGGTCGGCTGAAGTTTMTTGAATTTTCTTAACGAAGTTTTCATAAAGGAGGTTTGAAATTATTTCACAAATTTTGCGGTTCGCTTGAAAAAGAGCAATGAAAATTGAAACAAAGAAATTTACAGCGAATCAGCTAATAACCTAATAGATTCCAAACTAGGTGCCTAAATGAATGCAACATCCATAAACTACGTAAAAAGTCATCTTTTTTAATGGAACGCTCTATCCTGTCTAAGTTTTACAAAAATCGGTAAAAAAAAAATATTTTACGAACAGTTTTAAACTCACCGATAAAGCTCTTCCGCTTATTGATCGTGGCGGTAATCTGCGCGGACACACCGAAATCGGCCAACTTGACGTCGCCCTGTTCGGTCAGCAGTATATTGGCGCCCTTGATGTCACGATGCATCTTGCCCATCGTATGCAGGTACTCGAGTCCTTTCAATGTTTCACGGCACATGTAGGCGATTTGTTGTTCGGTTAGCGGTCCCGTCACCTGGTAGATGTCCTGCAGGCTACCGCCACCGCAGTACTCCATGCAGATCCACAACTTGTCGCGCCGCAGGTACGAACCATAATATGTGATGATGTTTTTGTGCCGACAATCGCGCATCATAATAATCTCCTGCTGGATGATTTGTATGTCGTCGGTGGGCTCGAGTTTGATGACTTTGATTGCGGCCAATTCATTGCTCTGTATGCGCTTTGCCTGTGCCAAAAAGAGAACAAAAGCAGAMAACATTAAGAAATGATGGAAGTGAATATTCTAGCAACGTAGCGGTAAATGCCGCCGTTAATGAATGCAAATTGAGTTTATTATTATTCAAATGATTCCTCAAACACGACTGAGTGCCAATTGGTGTTGGGTAAACACTCTCTCTATTGGAGAATAACATTGTGAAGCGAGTGCAAAAGGATTGCCATTTAAACGCTTGATTGAAAAAGAGTATAACTAAGCAGGCTGACGGGGGGCTTGATACTGCGTTATCGAGCAGTTGATGGGTTTGCCAATAAATTTTCAATTCTTTTCGCTTTCACTTGGCGCATAATAATACGTGCTAGGCGAAAGTGGTTAAGCGGAAGGAACGAAAAAAAAATGATTTACATTTTATTATTATGCCACTAACACAAGCGCAGGTATACAAGAACACGCACTTTCTCGCACATACAATGAGTAGAAAAGTTTATACACACTTTTTGCGCTTCTCTTCCGTGTGTCTTCTCCCAGCGYGCAACACCCTACACTCCGCCTGTCGCAACCTCACTAGGGCTCACTCAACGCGCTTGGCTATTGCCATTTTATGTTGCATGCAAATATTTGAATTTTCAATAAATTTCACTGCTGCACTTGGCGCGCTCTCTCTGCCACTGCTGGGACGCCGCTGCTTCCACTTTTCTTTGTCGCAAATAGAAATGCAAAACTTGGTTGAAAAGCAATCGACGTGAACGCTTTGGCGGGAGGCGGATTGAAAGTTGAATTGAATTTAGCAGCGCCAGCGATGGAAAAATGAATGGCATGAAAGCAGTGAGCAGTTAGTTTCGTTGATTGCACTTTACTTGGAGATAGTTGAAGTTTAAGTAAATCCATTAAATGCCATTCTGTTGGCTATTTGACTCGGTCGTATCAAAATCGCGACTGATACTCGTACCTTGGCGGCAGCGTGCGTTCCCGAAGGGGAAAAGTGCGACCAAAAATGACAAAACTAATGGGTTGGAAATAAATTTAAGTCAAGAAAGCGAAAGCTATATGAACAATTTTGAATTAGCAAGGCGGAGTGTGGGCGGCATCGATCATCGAAAATTACGAAAAAATTTATATTTAAAAAATAATGTTTAAGATTGGGTGTAATCGGAAGCAAATAACTTCATTTGAAGCGCCGGTAAATATTATATGTGATACCTGGTGATGATTCAGAAGATATTTTCTAAAATGTCGATGCATACTTTTAGGCGAGAAAGATAGGTTTGATTACGCAATGTCAAAAGAGAGCTCTCGAATTTCCTTTAGAGTTGTTATATAAACTAAACAATGTTACTGCTGAGMYCCAAATGAACCGTTGAGTGCTACCATCAATTTGTGTGTCCCTACYTAACAGTGAAGGCAGAATTGAGTCATTCGCTTTACAGAGAAGCAACGAATTTTCTAACGAGTGAAATTTGATGAATTCAATGCCGARGTTGATAGGTGGAAAGYAGCTTACACCACATCTTAACGAAAATCACTACTCAAATATTCAACAAAMACAAAAGCAGSCAGCGTAAAAGGCAAACAAGTGCAATGAGATGCAGCGAAAGGATACTGCTCACCAGCTGTCGGGTCCTTGCGCAGGACACTCTATTCAAACGCAGTTKGCATTTCCCAGCAAATGAGCAAAGCATGCAGCAGATCAGTTATGGAGCGCCAGCGGCCCGTCCTCCCAACTCCCTCGAAAGAGGTTGATTCCACCCTCAGTGGGTGAGGGCGCTCGAAAGAGGGCGATTGCAATTTTGCGGTTGCGAATTGACAGTGGGTGGTTGTTGTCGCTGCCGTTGGATAAGGATCGCAATCGTATTTGTCATGTTTACAGGTCAGTGGGTTTTTCAATTTGCATTTAGCTGCATTTTCGTTAGATTCACAATCGAATGCATTTATTTCGCTCAAAATGCGGTTTAATCGAAATCAATCTTTTGCATTTTGCATTCTCAATGCGTGCGGTTTGTGAGCGCCGGCAACTTGSAAGCTRAGTGAGATGCTATTAAGTTGTGTTAMAATTTTTTTTAATGATTTTCTCCAAATCGACTCGACTGCTTGCCTGTTTGCCAGTTCGCCTGTTTGTGTTCTCAATTTTCAGCTAAGCGCCAAATATAACGGAATAATTGGAGGCGAGGACACTGTGGAGGTAACAGGCGAAAGGCACTCAAGCTGGAACAATCACGCTTTTCTTTAAAAGATGCCATAAAATGCCGAAGCATTTGATTTTCTGAACTATTCTTCTTCGTTGGTATTTTTTGTTTTTTTCTTTGGTAGAAGAGGCAATGAAATTAGAGTGAGCTTTTACCATCTTGTTGGAATCGACTTTTGCTTCTGATAAAACCAATACTGGCGAGCGCCAGTGACACCTGTCGGATTCGCTTTAACAAACCGAAGTGCAGTTAGAGTTTACTCTATCGGACTGTTGACAAATAATATATTTTGGCGATTTTAAGGCCAAGGAGGGTAAAGAAGGTAAATTTGGCATAGAAAAATGTATCAAGTTATCTGTCTGAACAGAATCTGGCTGGCTTCAAGACTGGAGCATACTCTTGTATAACCTCTAGAGAAGCTCTAGTGACCGATGCCCAGAGCATACTAAATGCTGATTGGCAGTGAAAGTATAACGGCWGGAGAAGGCGAACCCGATGGCCCAATCGACGACGATGGAGCAGACGTTCCATTGCCCGACCATGAAAAAGTTGAAGAACAGCAAAGCAGCGGGGCTGATGGATTGCTGGATGAGCTGTTCAAACACGACGGCGAAGAGTTGGTAAGAATCATGCGTCAGCTTCTTTGTAGATTATGGATAAGGAAGCGAAGCAAATGGGTCAGGTAGTGAACAAGGACAAGACGAAATATCTCCTGTCATCAAAGACACTGTTGACAATCATAACTTCGAAGACGAACTGAGTATACAACTGAGAASTAAAGTCCTCTYTAACCGAACAAAACCGAAACTCTATAAGTCACTAATTATTCTCGTCCTGCTACGTGTTGCAGAGGCATGGACGATGACAGGAGGTTCTGCCGAAGATTTATATACTCTTCATTATATAACAGAAGTTCAGTATGCATAATTATGAACCTGTTAGCTAACAATATAAATGTATTCATGCCAAGCGCGTGTTATCGAAGGCGATGGGAGCTTTTATAATCAAACTACATTGTTTCGTAAATGGGTGCAGAGCTTCGGCTTTTGTATTTTACAACCGCAAAATATTTGCTTGTTTCCTTAATAGCTGTAGATACCAAAATTAATCGTTCGATAACATTAGACAATATTATTTAGCAGAGGTAGGCAGAAATCTATGACGAGCCACATTACCCAAAACCAATTACCAGGCAAACAGCACACTGCCCTGTGCACAAAGTGCCACACCCACCTGTTATTTCATGGAAACGGCGGTGGGCCAACTGGTTAGCCGTAAAACCGATTTCATTGACAACACCGCAGCATATTCGTTTGTAGGAAATAAGCGTAACCTGTGCAGAAGACTCCACGTAACGGTAAGCAGCCGAATGYATGCGACGATGTGCCAGCACAGGGACACCGCCTATTATGCAACATTTACGCGCAACAATATTGTGGGGATAACTATCAGTGTATATAGTTAGTAGCTCAGGCACACACAAATAGGCAGGTGTGTAAATGAGCACCATGTATTGGGCAAGTGATCCTGTGGGGGCAGATAACCTCAGACTGGATAGTGCGAGCGTTATGCAAATCGGATGGTGTTTGTCGGACGCAACGTCAGCCGGCAAGAAGAGAATTGTGTCGTCAATGGGATCACCGTCGTTGCCCATCGCAGTACTGATATCCAAACATATGTATATTGCCTGCCATGGATGTGATACGAAGGACGCGGCGTTAGTTAGTGTTGAGGGCGTACCGGCTATGCAACTGGGAAGCGAATGCATAGTTCAAGCACACCGATGCCTTTGCAAAGCGAATGCTACTGGGACCGAAAACGATCTTTGGGTCATCAGTAGCGCCCTGGCCGTTATAATAATGTTAGTGCAAAATTGGATCGTTTTCATTATTGGTAACAGTGTCCGAATGTGGAAGCGTTGAAAAMTATATTGTATTTTTTTTGGATTATGTTAACAACTATATAAGTACATCCATTGTAAATCCACAAATCAGTAAATGCATTGTGCTGCAATTCTTTCGTTATCCTCTCAATTTCTTTYCTGCGCAAGACTTTTTCCACATAAAATGTGCGTGCATTTGCAGATTTCCTCGGCATWTTTGCCGCTGTTGGCGAAATATGAGAAACTGGATTATATCCGTGTATATTTTTTGCCTTCTTCCACCACATTGTAATGACATGGCGCAATCACCCTTTAGGAGGAAGGAGCTGTTCGGAAGTTCGCGCTGCTGAGTGCAGAGATTGTCAGCATATTCGTCAGTTGCGGTAAATTACATACTTGCAACACGATTCCACGCCACTCAGCTCCCTTTGTTGTTGTTACTTTTCTGATTGTTATTTTCTGTCAATATTTTCCTTTGTTTCCCAGCACACGGCACGAACAAGGAGTGAAGCACATGTATATGTTAACAAGCTCATATTATATTTAATTTCTCGATTTTTACATTCCTCCATTTGCAATTTCCAATTACTTAACTATTAAGTATGCATAATAAT
>NW_017536741.1:45428-213751 GCF_001853355.1 Bactrocera latifrons | reverse complement strand
GCTTTCTTCTGGGTGTTACAAACTTCGTGACAAAATTAATATACCCTGTTCAGGGTATAAAAAGAAGGTCGATGTTTGGGTGAATTGTCTGTGAAAAATTTAAATGTCCGAGGTAATATCTGCGATTCTTTGCTGAAACGAAATSAAATCGAACCGTTTCTGAAGCGAATGATAACAGKAGACGAAAAGTGGATCAAATACGACAATAATGTGCGAAAAAGATCATGGTCCAAGYGTGGTGAAGCTCAACAAWTGGCCGCAAAGTCAGGATTGACGCTTCGTAAAAATAWGCTGAGTGTTTGGTGGGATTGGAAAGGAATCATTGAATATGAGCTGCTCCAGCCTGGTCAAACGATTGATTCTACATTTTACTGTCAATAATTGATGAGATTGAAGCAGGCAATCRGAAAAAACGGGCAGAACAGTTTAACAGAAAGGGTTTCATCTTCCATAAGAACAACGCTAGACCACACACATCGTTGATGACTCGGCAAAAACAGGCAAAGCTTGGCTGGGAATGTTTGAGGCATCCACCATATAGCCATGACCTTATACCATCGGAATTGGCGGAAACAATTAGTAGGATCAGTATGAAACAATTAGTAGGTTTCCGCCAATGCAGAACTCCCTTAATGAAGTAGTTTCTTGAAAAGAAGCCTGTGGAAATTGATTGCCACAGTTTTTCGCCGAGAAACCAGAAAATTTTACTAATAATGGAATAATGTCCTTAGCGAAAAAATGGCAAAAAGTGGTCGACCAAAGCGGAATTTATGTGGTTCAAATTCATTATAAATATAAAAAAAAAAAATTTAAGGTTGATTGGTATTTCTACCAAAAGACTTTTTACCCTATATTGATTCCAACACTATAATTTCAATTTTAATATTTTCATACTTTGACTAAGGGTAGATCCTTCATCTTTATTATTTTTGTATATCGAATTGGCGAATAATGATGAACGCTCATAAGTTTTTATTTCGTAAAATGTTTATAACTTTCTTATTTACCTTATCTTTACTATTTTAATGGCAAACTAACTGGGCAAGGGCTTTTTTGGACATCCCTTCAGAATGCTTTCTCTATTATTGTCTGCCTCGGGCAGATAATGATGATAAAGTGTTTTCTTTAATGGTCTTCTTTCAGTCGTGACGTTTTTTTATTGTTAATATTCATGTAAAAGAGTATGGGTGTGGGTGTGTGTGTGTCAGGCTTGATGTGTACCCACGCTTTAAAAGGATGCTGTTTTGTAGTCGCATTGTGGGTTGCCAGCTTGCAGTTTTGCTGTGTGTGCAGTTCTCAGAGATAAATTGCCAAACTAGTTAGTGTAAATATTGTAGAATTTTTCAAAATACGAGCAAAAAGGAAGTGAAAGCGAATGATAAAAGTACTATGTCCAATTGCCCTGTTTGGCTATTTCCCCTCCCACACCCTCTTTGCGGGCAACCCAAGCGTTTAGTCAGCCTCACGCACACACACATCTATGTGTGCCGGCGGKGCGGAGAGCAACGTGCGTTCAGTACAAATGTTTGTGCCTACATATGGCTGTGGGTGTGTGTGCTGGACCTTCCTTCACACATAAAAAGTGCGAAAAAACTGGCACTCGTTGCACAATGTGAAAATATTTTGCAATTTATCGTTGGGTTAACAATAAATTTGCCACCAGCAAAAATGACCTGTCACAACGACARCAATGCCATGCGTACGATTGCATGTGTGCGCATTTACAGTACATTGCACACAAGACGTGTGACTTATTTTTTTACTATTTTCTTTTTATTTCTATTTGCACATAGAAAAATCTGGAGAAATGGACAATTGAATGTTTATAACTCCCGTACACCCGGACGGTCGCCGAAGAAGTTCATAATTCTTACTGACGAGTATTGCAAATCGTTGTGATGTAATGCGGACCCAAGTACGAATTTTCACTGTTATGTTGCGAAAACAAACGGTTTAAGCTGGGCCAATAGAGGATTACTAGAGGATTTGTCCGGAAAGTAATGGGACTGATTTTCTTTGCAGAAGGAGCCTATTTTGTAAGTTTTTAAAGAATTGTAACGACTGGTTCAATAAAATTCGAAATTCGATCTCTGTAGTATCCCTTAAAACTAATTCTTTTTCCAGACTCTTAATAAATCAGTGATGTACCTTTCGCACTTAATCTTTATATTTTCGTTCGTTCCACACATCTTCGTTTTCGGCGTGTGTGTTAAACACTGCTTTACTTGTTACTGACACGAAATTCAATTTGTATTCTAAATGAATTCAAATTGACATTGACCCAGGCCGGTGCTGCAGTTGCTACAACTACACTGCCACTCCGCCAGCCGCGGCGGCTTCTCCAACAATAGAAATTGTAGGCAATTGTGTTACAGCCAATGGCCGTGCCTGTGTAGGCATGTAATTAAACCGCGCGGTGCCAATTGAACGCCGAAGCCGACAGAAACTTGCGAAAGTCCAAAGGTTTCCTTACCAACACTTTTTATTCAAATACTGGCAAAATTTTCTACCCGAACACGCAGTGAATTTTCGAAGCAACATCAAGTGGCGGACATTGCTGTTCATGCAATATTCGGAAAGTGTTTTTAAAGGTTCTTCTTTGGAAGTCTTTCTGAGAGCACAGTATTTGAATTACAAAAGGGGTCGACCGTAGGGAACTCGTACAATAGTTTACTTGTGCTTTCACGCCCCGACAACACTTTGTTCTCACCCGCTACAACGACCGTTTTATTGCAGCATTCGCCAAATGACAATGCATTTAATTAATTTAATGCGATCCATTAGTTTTGTATTGCCAGGGACACGGAAATTATGCTGTTATGGCGTTGAACAGTGCAATGCAAGCGTTCGTCTGTCTGTCGCAATCTCAGTTAAGCAAGTCATTGTTCAATTGTTTGTAATAGACACAAGCAAAAACAAAACATATGAACTAAGTATGTGTAGATATTGTTGCACAGAACTAAGCGCCAAAAAGAGCAATACGCCGAAAGCAGGGAAACCTTAACCAGTCTTCTGATTAGCTTGATTCAACAATATATATTCTGCGGTAGCAATCAGAGACTTTTTAATTATGTATTRATACACATTCAAAGTTCGCTGAGGATACAGAAAAATATGCGGGTTAGATTGAAAGTTGAGATTTAAGCGATGGGGTTTCAACCGAGTCCTGTTGTTGTTGTTGAGGAATAAGTAGCTTAAAATGGTTCAAATGAAGGCCGAGCTGATTTTAAAAAGCAACTGACTGAAAGATTGAAGATGCGCCTATYGTTCTAGCTCGTCAGTCAGCCTTTCACTCTCATGCCTGTCGAGTTTCTCGAAACGGTTACGAAAGTTTATCCAACAAGAGCAGCATAGCAGTATGACTTTAGCGATAAGCGCCAAACTAGTACTAATCTGAAAAGAGTCTGAATAGCAACACTTCTCAATGCGTATGATTCGCCACAGTTAATTCTCTACCTCCCCGACGACTTAACRGAACACACATACACCTGACCACTCGTATTTTTGCAATTAATTKAACTAAGAGTCAGCGCGCAATATTAAATTTTCCAATTATAAATTAATCAAACTGACGATGGACCAGTAAAAAGTCAACGCGCATAAAGAAAAAAACAGAACTTCAATTACTCAAAAAGGATGGGCGGGCAGTGCGGGCAGTACGAGCAGCCGCAGAGGGTCGTACACCCGCCGCTATTACTGTTTGTCTGTTGGCATCAGTGTGCGCTTGTGAGTGCATTTCAAAAGCTTGCTACAACGTTTTAAATGTATACAATTAAAGGATTTTCACATTTCACCAACAACACCAAACGTGGACATATGCACATATGTGGGCACGTGCGAGAGTGCCACATGCTAACATTTTAAGTGAATTTCGAAAAGTTTCTGTTTTTGAAATGCCGTTCAACGCCTCCGAGTTGAGTTCGGCTGTTTGTATATTTTGTTGTCTGTGCGCGCCTGACGCTCTGTTAGTAGCGTGGTGAACCACACACACACACACATCGATTAAAAAAAAACGAAAAGAGAGACAAGGCTGAGAAGAAGCTGCAGACGACAAAAGTTTGCAATTGCAAATAAAAGAAATCGCAAATTATTTACACTTTCTTCCGACTTTGGTCGGCAACATTTCTCCGCCGCTCTACAAATACGAGTTATAAAATCGTTGCTTGAGGGATTCATGCTAGAGATCCGAGTGTAACACTTAAGTACTAACTGCGAGTGTGTGTGTTTGCATAGCATTTCAAAGYTTTTTACTGGTTAAACAATTGAAAAGTTTGAATTTATTTGTCGAGCACTWCCGCGCTGTTTTGAAAACTGCATAATTCAGAAAAATCCGAAACGTTTACTACTACAAATATAGACGTCGGCATAAACTTTGTTCAGATAGTCAGATCGGAAACCCGCTGGTGTAAAGAAGCTGTTGAGGTCTTGTGCTTGAACAGATGAAAAAACGGTGCATTGTCTCTTATCATTTGGCTTCATTAATATAAAGCAGCGAAAATATTTATATTTTCTTGCAAATCATTACGTTTAACGGTTTTTATGTACGAAATTCAATGAGCTCTTAAGATCTTATTTCTACTCCCGAGCAAACAATGCATAGAAGTGGCTCACAAATGCATGCTTTGTCTCCGAATATTCGCACTACCAGAAACAAATAAATGAAAAAAAACGTAGAAAATTCAAAAAGGCACACAAAATCGTACATATTTTTGTTGGTAAAACGGCGCGAGAGTGAGTGAAAAGACTGAAGAACGCTCCGCTTTGACTGTGGCAGCTACTTGAACGATCGCGTTGTTGGCAGCCACTGTGGCAACCCCAGACGCTCATACATTGATGAGTACATTTTTATACAATTTTACTATGTACCACACACCCACACATACACACGTACACGCGTACATTTATAGATATGCAGTATTTTTCAAAAGTTCTCTTAACTCGCTTGACTCATTCCGCCTAAAAACAATCGATTGAATGACTCCTCTCTCTCTCTCTGTGCACAGTGTGATAAAATTCGTAATACTTGTTAAATGCAAGGTTTGTACGGAAAGTAATAAAACTGATTTTCTCCAGSCGCGACTGTACTTCGAAGCGTGCGCGCACTGACTGGCTTCGGTAGAGGGCGTTCCTAGTTAAGGAAACCGAAAATGAAAAAGATGCTCATTGTCTTTTTTGACATYAAGGGCATCGCCCACCATGAGTTTGTTCCTCCTGGACAAACCGTCAACGCGAAGTTTTACATGAAAGTCCTTAAGAGACTAAAACGAAGGGTCAATTGGATCCGACAAGACATAGCAACCGAATGGAAGTTGCACCACGACAACGTCCCAGCTCACACCGCTTTTCCTGTGAACAGCTACCTAACCAAGGCCGGCAACCCAACGCTACCGCAGCTGCCCTGCACCTCAGATGTGGCCCCCGGACTTTTTTGTTTCCTTGCCTGAAAAAGCCGATAAAAGGCAAGCATATTGAGACGACAGAGGCAGAAGAATTGTTAAGATTGGTTCAGTTCTATTACTTTCCGGACAAACCCTGTATGGCACTGTGTAGCAGAATGTTTTGCTATCGACTGGCCACTGCGCACTCTTCGCTCTCAAACTAATGCTTTCCAATAAAAAAGAATRCGGTATATTTTGCAAGATTAAAAAGCTATGAAATSGTTAAAGTCGCGACGGAAAAGTAAAACCATAGATATTTCTTTCGCGTTTCGTTATTACAAATAACGAGCTTTTCTACCCAAGCGCATTGTGTGGCAATAATCACGCGGCAGAGGAACTGCAAAGGTCGATGAGAAAATCGGAAATTMTGCAACGTATTTGGTTGGGTTGAGCTTCCCGTTCATTTGGTGGCTTGCTGCACTTCTTATTCGTGAGTACGATATTTCCTAATAACGCGGGACATTGAATCGGCATATCTGAACGCGCATACTGCAAAGTATAGATCCGTGTAAGGGCGAATGTGTGTTTGTAATTCAATGCAATTACTTCGGACATTTTCCCTACAATACAAAGTTTATAATTAGCAACCTTTGGCTGAACCGCACAGCAGTTATGWGGAATGATAACAAGAAAGGGAAGAGCTCAACGGAAACATGTACACACATACATATGTACTCTTTTCGCTAGCGAAGCGTGTAATTCAAAGAAGCTAACGCGACGAGGCAGGTGAGAAACTTGTCAGCGCATTCAGAGCACACGCGGAATTATGCGCCAAGAACCCGCACTCAACACTCGACCTATGATTGCTTACCATTGCGAGGTATTAACACACCGCAGAGATTGCAGGGGCACAGACTCATTTGTAACCAATAGAATATATGTGCTGTTGTGGCAGCTCGCGTGGATTTCAATCCCACCGCATAGTGATTCGGTTCATAACTGTTTGTGTATGTGTGTAACTGTGTGTCACTTTTGTACAATTCATATCAGGCTTTTGTCTACTATATGTCATATTAGCACTCGCAGACTCATTCAAACGAAATTGGTGACGCTTCTGTAATCATCGAACGCCTCATGAAACATGAAAGAGCGCGCACACACACATACACACGTGCGAACAGTTATGTGAAAATATGCRTTGCTCGGTTTCTAATGCGTGGATTAATGAGGCGTTTAATCTTCACTCTTTTTTCAGGGTAATTTCAGTTAATGGGTGTATTATGCTAAGCTCATCTTATTTGCTGTACTTTTTAGAACTTTGACAACGAAGCTTTTTGTTTTGGGAGAATTTATAACAGCAGGTGTGTTTGTTGCTAATTTTCAACAGCGACCAAGCTGCTGTCTTACCTCAAGTATTCCCCATAACCCACAAGTATTATGAGGCTTTTACGTAGAGCTGCGATAACCTGTGACCTTAATGGAGGAATGAAAAGAACGGGTAGACAAAGTACTGGAATGTATGTTGTAAGAGTGTTTTGTTTGAAGGAAAATGGCGCTGGGTGGCAAAATATATATATTTGTGACGTTTAAAACCGAGTTATTTTTAAGAGAACCGTTARTTTAAAATCTGCTGCTTAGCAAAACACTCAACCCCCGAAGCGCTGTTTCACATTTAATATTGCAATATTTTCACGTAGCTGAAATGCAATAAAAATTCCACTGTCATGCAATCAAAAAATGTGCAAAGGCAATACGATTCCGCTAGTAGTTGGTGAGCGTGTGTTTGTAAGCAGTGGTTTGGCAAAGTGCTTATTTTATTTTTGTCATTTAACTGARAAAGAAAGCTCGTATGCACTGGAGTGGAGCGTGTGTGAAGACTTGGGAGGGCGCTGACTTTATGGCGAAGTAGTGCAAGCTAGTGGGACACGGCTGCAGCACCGATGTGGACAATATTCCTTGAGTTGTCGGCACGAAAGGCATTATGAGGTGTACATTCAATTTTTATGCCAAAAGAGCATCATTAAAAATGTATGAGAGCTCTGGAGAATACAGCTGCTACGCGCGCTCACATAAAGCAACTCACAAAGAGAAAAAGAGAGAACAAGGAAAAACGTTAACTTCGCTTGGTTGATGCTAAAATACCCTTCACAATCAAAAGATTTATAACAGGAATTCGATCTAAACAACTTCTTCGGATATTCCATTATCGCCTTAAGTAATAATRTTAGGTTGTCAAAAAAGCGGTATTTCGCTAGTTGGCGCTGAGAGCGCGTAGTTCTAGTTTTATTCGTCGCATCKGGTCATGCTATACCTTTTTGGAAATCTTATTTCACGCGCTAACACGTGTTTGATTGATTGTCGTTTCTTTTAAGTCGTTCGTCAGTTATATCGTCGCAAACATGGAGCAAAATAAAGAGAAAATACGACATATTTTACAGTACTACTATGATAAAGGCAAAAATGCATCTTAAGCCGCCAATAAAATTCGTCTAGTTTATGGACCCGATACAGTTTSCATTTCCACCGCACAACGATAGTTTCAGCGTTTTCGTTCTGGTGTAGAGGTGGTCGAAGATGCGCCACGCTCCGGAAGGACTGTCGTCGAAAATTGCGATAAAATCGCTGAATTGGTCGAAAAAGACCGGCATAGTAGCAGCCGTAGCATCGGTCAAGAGCTGGGCGTGAGTCATCAAAAAAAAATTTGTGAACAATTCAAGCAAAAAAAATACCGCAAGACTTTTTTGACAGCCTATTACATGCCAGATATCTCCATAAAAGTATCTCAGCAAAAATTTTCCATGAGCAGCTTCTGGAGAAGAGAAAACGTCTGCTAAATTTCAGATCGATAACTCAAAAACTAGCGGACTAACGCTATTATACAGACAGACGGGCATGGCTAGCTCCGCTCATTTATTTCCAGGTCTTACAAACATCATGACGTTTAATATACAGGGATTGCCCGGAAAGTAATGGGACTGATTGTCTTCCGCCGCGATTGTACGTTGGAGCGTGCGCGTGCCGACTGGATTCGGTAACAAACAAGCGGCTGGTCAGCTGTCTCCGAGTATCTGGAGAGTCAGTACAAACATTTTCAAGCGAGTGGTGCAAGCCGCAAATTAATGTTCGTTAKAGCAGAGGTWTGCAATTAAATTTTGTGTTAAACTCRGTAAATCKGCGACAGAGACGTTTGAATAACGTAATCACATCTTCCGAGTGGCAGCGTGCATCGGGGCTTCGAAGGCTATACCGGAAAATGTCGTTCGTGATGCCTTCAATGCTTGGAATTCGCGCTGGAAGTGCTGCATCGACCCAGAAAGAGATTATTTTGAAACTTTTTAAATAATTGTAACGATTTTTGAATAAATTTTTARAATTGTTGAAAGTCACTGCCATTTGTTAACCTCCGCCTTCAATAATTTTGTCTGAAAATCAAATGCGATTTCCTTTATAGCAGAAACCAGCGCCAAGCCACAAGAAGAAACTGCGGAAAACTAATCATGAAAATTCGCTATAAGAGAAGCAATTTTGGAAGAAAACTTATGAGAGGTCTTCGCATCGACTTTAGCTTAAGTTCGTTAGACAAAATACAGAAGACGTCAATCTGACCTGCTTTCCCAGCGCGCTTATTTCATTTTTGCATAACCTCCGTGTGCTAAGCATGTGCCGTTACCTTCATTATAACTACTTTTGTGCAATTATTATGCCAACTAACCAACGTAAGTACATACCTCACTTGACCGGAGTAAACAAATAAAACGCACGCRAATATGGTAAAAGCGTGAAGCAAGAGGCGAATAGCAACGCCAGAGGGAAAGAGGTGCAAGCAAAGAAAACAATCARGTGGAAGATTATTTTCACCTGGCAGCCATGACATCAACAACAGCAGCAAGACAACGACATGTACAAATACGCCAGCTGCCTCAAGGCTGAAGAAAATAAAAGCAAAAGAACAAGAAAGAACACYGACAAGCCAAGAGCAGAAGCAAAGGGAGCAGAGAGGTTGAAAGAAAGAGAAGCCCTCAAGAAAAACAAATTAGTTAAGGAAATGCATAATAAAACACTGCCGCGGAAAATGAATGAACTTTTCCAAAGCGCCAACGAAGGTGACGGGGTGCAGCCTTGGTAGACACTGAATTAAAAGGGTAAACGCGGAAAGAACGATGAGGCATAGGAAATGCCAAGTTAAGGGGAAGGAGACCGATTGGTTGGCAATGTATACCTGGACAACGAACCGTTGCTGCGGAAGTAGCCAACATAAAAACCAACTCAACTTGACGGAACTTATCACATTGAACATCGCAAAGTTGGCAAAAGAAGAACGGGAAGTGATTGTGCATGGCACTGTATACAGTTAATGCCACAAAGCATGCAAAACTGCACAGAACTAACMAATCAAGGTGGGGCTGGCAAGGAAGTAACTGCCAACTACAAATGTACTCTTAGTTAAGGAGAGAAAAACTAACTGTTTAATATAGCAGACACAACCACCCACATTGCCGTGCTATGTCACGCAAAGGGTGGCTGGCTGTACTGGTCAACTGTAAATTTGCAAACCTCATATTTAGCAGCTCTTCTTTCTTTTGCCAACTCATTTGGCATGCTGTCAGGTATTGTAAGAACTATTTAATTTCTGCCACTCTCGCCTGTGCTATGTCCCGAGCCTTTTCGCCTTGCTCTTGCACTTCCCTATGAGGTGAGGGTCTTGCTTGCACTAGCCTGCCTACGTCCAACCGGACTGGAGTCAAGTCAGCAACGCTGAGTTTCCCATTTCCGTTGCTTTAGTCATCTCGGTGCCGAAGCGATATTTGTTTACGTCAGCGTATAGAGTTTGGTGCTTAAGTTATTGCTGTCAGTTGCCTCGGCCATTCATTGTGTGCTAGAGTTTGCATGGCACGAAGCTTCTTGCKCAATCAGGCAGTAGGTCAGTTAGTTGACTGAATAAGTTATGCTTAGACAAAATKCTCAACTTAAATGTCGGCGTGTCGCACTCCTAGATTTATCAAAGTTCCTGCTATCACTGCACCCCTTATCTACCCATAAAATCTTAATTAATTCTTTATATTTTTTGAATCAATATTRCGCTTTTCACTACTTAGTAAAGTACGCTTTAAAGCAAGAAGGATTGTCAGCCCAATGACCCGATGGCTAAAGCAGACTTAACGGAAAACTGTCAAATTTATAAGGCGTCAAGTTTAAGGAGAAGAATATTTTCAAGAAATAAAAGTAGCGACACGAATGTATGACTTAACGGAAAACTGTCAAATTTATAAGGCGTCAAGTTTAAGGAGAAGAATATTTTCAAGAAATAAAAGTAGCGACACGAATGTATTGAGGAAATCTGTGACCTTCAAGGTCACATTAAATTGTCGCCTCGAAATTCCACAAGAAAGTACAAGGGCAGAGTGCATGGAGGAGAGAGCAACGGTGTGAACCATTTCGCGTATATCATCACTATCCGTTCCCCAAGTAGCAGAGTGCTCGGTAATAGCTGCGATAGTCAAAACAGGTCGCACCAATTTCATTTCATTCCCTTAATTAAATGTCAGAGAGCAAAAAGGCAGCTACACGCTTGTGGGAACGGTTGCCATGTTCACCGACTGTCGTCATTGTCGCGCCTTAATGGAAGTAATGGAAATGGAAGCGACAATAATAACGAGCAAACGCGCCAARTTTGACTGCCGAAGACCRTCCGGGCGACGAGACATTAGCATTTCCATCATTTCACTTAACAACAGCGCAGCTTACAGAGACGTTAGACTGCTGACRAATGTGACGGACTGAGATGGAGGCCAGCAGGGCGCGCATATGTGTGGGTGGACGAAACACCCTCGCTTTGCGTCTGCGAAATTTGWTAACAACTTAACGCTAAGTTAAAAGTCAAGAGCAGAAAGAAATTTGCAAATGACCCCAGGGCACAACGGGCAAACACACAATACTGCGAGCCCGGTGACAAGAAGTAAGAAACGAATTTTTGTCGCACCGTTTTTTTCGACAAAGAATTAATATAAACAAATTTCAGCAAACACKGTGGGAAAAGGAGCTAAGCAAACAAACAGAAGTCAGAAAGAAGGCGCCGGAACATACAAATTTTTTAGACGAYTTAAGTGRGTGCCATTGAAATGAAGAGGTGTGTGTTTGAAGGCGATAAAAATACATAAACCGACATACAAAGAAAATGAAGTTTCGAAGAAAGAAACGAAGAAAGTTCCTTTCTTTGAAAATGACTGCTCCCGCGTTCGTAAAATGGCTACTGTCATCTGAAAAAGCCTCAAGATAAGGCCTTTCATTTTGTTACGGCTGATTTGTCAAATACTTATGCCACAAAGTGATACAAAATAACAAAAACATGTACATTAGGGCAGGTAAAGGTGTATTTGAAGGACAGCTTTTGCCTYCTAGTGACCACGCCGTAGAAAAAACCGGATTTTTAAGTGCTTTAGGTGAAAAGTTATGAGCTATGCGACAATAAATTGCGCCAATCCATACAGAACAATGTTATTTAAAGCAGGAAAGAGCAGAGGACATGCCGAAAGCCTCGGCTCTAAAGGCAAGTATGGTAGAAAAAGAGAAATCAACGTTTGCCATACTCAGTTGGTACAAAAATAGGCGCTAACTTTTACCATATSTTAGTCTGTGAACTGTTTCCTACAGGGCATGCTCTAACAAAACGCATCCTTATCTTTTCTCCTCATCTATTTATCATGAATGGCTAACTGTTTCCACGGCGAACGCACACAAACACACATGCAAACACATTCACCATCATCAACTATTTCATTTTAAACAAAACTAAAGCGAAAGAACAAGAAACGGAATGCAATAAAGCCAATCAAATAAACAGCGGACAGTGGAAAATTGTTTCAGTGTGTGTGTATGTGTGTGTGGATGTGAGCATATGTGGGCAGACGAGCAGAATGCAAATTGCATGCTACAAACCTTATTTACCTATGAACTTGTGTGTTTTAGTGCATATATATCTGCACATTGGTGTGTGTGTGTGTGCATGACAGTGGATGACCGCTTTAGTGTATGATTTTAATTAAGCAGCTGGCGAGTGCCAACGACGCGATTACACATACGAGCAAACAAGTAAGGCGCAAAGCCCGCCACAAACAAAGGCAAACAAATAGCGACAGCAACAAYAACAACAACAACTGGAATATTAATTAAATTTGCATTAGAATTGAAACTGAAATTTAAAATGAAGCAAAAGCGCAACCGCACRYYAGCTCGCAGTCGCGGCGGCARGAGACGACAAGAATACACCGCTTTATGATAGAAGAAGCATAGTTTGGCCCTCACTCACACCAGTGTAATTTATATGACGCTATTTTTAAGCGCTCCCCCGAACAGCAAAGCAGGAATTTTAATGCGTATGCAAACAAGAAAATCGCAAGCAGCGCGACACGAAATGAACAAAAGGAAAACGAWCGAAGAAACGCACATTTCAAAAACAAGCGCTTTTCAAAACTTTTATGAAATTCTGAAATTTTTCATGCAAACAGAACAGCGCGTTTGCCTTGCTGACGTTGCAATTTGTGAAAAAGAATGCTTTTGCAAACGCAAAAACAATAGCAACAAAAAGGGAATATAGCAAGAATGTGAATTTCAATTATGCGCCGGCCGTCGTTTGCTGAAAATCATCAAGATTTCGAAAATATACAAATCAACGGCAAACTCAATGCGTTGGCTTTGTTTATAAATGCTCGCCTTCGCAAGCGCCAGCACGAGATGATCGAAAACAAATGACGAGCGGCACAAGCCAGCCAAGACGTTGGGTACCTTTGAAAACCGAGAAACAAGAAAATTTAAGCGAAAATGAAGTATTTAACATCGGCAGGCTGAGCAGCTGGCGCTGACGCTGAGCGATTTATGAAAATCATTGCAATATATGCTACCTTGTTGCAAATASATACAAAACCACATTTACCATATATTATCTACGAGAAATTAAAGGAAAAACACTAGGTTAYCCGTTCATTCTGCTCAATTGGAATCGAAATTGAAAATCGTAAATGTTTAATTAATGAATTCAAAAAAAGGGAATTTCAAAAAAAATATGTATGTGGCACAGGATGTTGCTTACATTAGAGGCAATTTTTTCWTTTCAGTAAAAAAAGCTTACAACTTTCTAATATGAATCATGCAACAATTCGTTGCATATTTAAATATTGCTCACGGTGCCATGGGCCGAGCGAACCCGCAAGTGCCATTTGTGGTAGCRCGACTAAAAATGCAAAAGCAAAAGCTAAAATTCAAATATAATCGTATGCGTGCGCTATTTAGCGCTTATGCGTTGCAAACTGAATTTGTGGTAGCCACAACCGCAGTTCGACAACGGATCCCGGGAAAATCGGCTCGGGCTATGTACGTGCGGAGAGCGGCAGACAGACGCAGAAACACATTTCAGTTGRATCAGCCGCAGCCAAACAGAAATTAACCGCCACAAAGTCGTGGCAACTAATCCAGCGCGCGGCAGCTGACAATGCAACTGACAGCCGATTGGAACGCACAYCCTCTTCGTCCCAGTCATCAGCGATGATGACGAYKATGCCGATGTGCGTGCCACTTTTAGCGCTCAGCCCGGCCAGCGTAAATTATTAATATCAGTACRGTTGTTTTTGTAGTGCCGGTATGCCTATTATGCTGACATTGCAAGCGGATGGGTGAGCTCGTTCGGTTTCTGCATTTGCATTTGCAYTTGCCATTGTATTAGTGTTTGCGTTATTTTTAAAAATTCTCATTTGGTTCAGTTACTTTCTGCTTTGGCACCTTCTGGTCTCTATAGAAAGTCAGACATTCCGCACCGGGCAGTGAGGGAGGTGATTGCAGGCCACATTTGTTTGCAATTCGCATAGTAAAGCCGAAGCGCCATTTGATGTTTCGTAATATTTTGCAATAGAAATTGAAAGTGAAACCGTGTAATCAATTTCCCATTTCCTTTAACGGTTCTCTGATTAGCCGCAAATTGTCGGCCTCCGGCGAGTTTATAGTTCAACATCTAGCTCAGCTGAGTGCAAATTATAAAGGTTTGGCAGTCAAGAAGAACGCTCCATAAACAATGTTAAGAAAAAGTTGCTGATAAAGAGAGAAACAGTGACAGTTGTCTCTGGTGCTTCGATGACCCGATGGAAATTAGTGGTGTTTGTGATGAGATTGTTTAGCAATACGCCGACTACAACCTTAAATTTGACCCCTCGTACGACAGATACAAAAACGGTTTGTCTGGAGGGTRGCATATGAAGGCAAACGCCGTTCGGAGCCGGTTTAAAACTTGTGTGTCTTAACATTTCTCAAATWCCAACAAAACGTATATTAAAAGGAGAAACTCTGCTGAGGACCTAATGCGATGCAATCCTCCACATTCCCTTAGCAACTTCGGTCCACGTTTTTCGCACGGCGAACGCTATTTCAAGTACATTGCAAGATTACTTTTCCCTAATATAGGATCAATAAATATATAAARCGCACAAAAGCCAAGGAAAGCAATACTGGTATAATCGTCCATAAATTCCTTTGTAAGTACAAACGAAAACTTATGGAGGTGAAGCAGAAAAATATACCTATAAATATGTAAGCGCCGGGCACACACAAATTGACGGCGACAGAAACGTCGCTGAAGTCGGTGCTCCAAAGAATTAGCTTATTTGCTTAATTCCTTTAGATTTATAGCCCGACCATAATGCCGAGGCAACGAACCGTGTGTGCGCTTAAAGCGGTCGTTGTCACAGCCGCCGGCAACGCCGTCGTCAGTTTGTGCGTCGGAGGCTTCAGAAACCGATATCAACAAAAATTACAGCATTTAACAAAGTTACCTGCGAGCCTCCGCGGTGTTAAGACGGTGAGCTGTCCTACTTCTCTTTTCGCTTGCGGCAGGTCAACGTACATACGTGCATGCCCGCCCACAACACAACACCCTGTGTCCATCTGTCCGCCTAACGCTTGTGCCGCACGTGTGCTCCATATCCACAATTATCGTTTAGCTGGCTTCACTTTCGTTCGGTGGCCACCACGTTCCTCCACTTACTGCAACAGTTCCGTTTTTGTTGCGCTCCTTACTTGTGCCCATTCCGCCACTCATTCATTTGTCAGTTCTTCCGACTAATATCTTTTTGAAAATAAGAAGAAAAACTGGACGCAGGTCGACGGAAACAGAGCTGGGAAGAGTGTGTTAGTGTGTCGCAGGCGACGCCACTATACATTCGATCAATATGCCTCTTAATTTTCGAGGCAGTTGAAGCACGTTCAAGGTTTTGATTTCCTCACAGGATGTGCTCCAAGCAAACATTTGCTCCACCACACTTCCACAGCGAATTGCAACACAGAAACAGCTTTTACTGTATTTTGCAGTTGCTATTGGTTTGGTTTTTCCCAATGCCAGTCAATGTGGACAATATGATCCTTTTATTTATGAATCTGGTAAAGGTATTACTTKTGTATGGGTTAGCATATGTGCTTTAGTCTAGGACTTAGACGTGAAACCATTCGTTTGCCCTGCAACCACAATGTGAGTTTGAGAGTGTGTGTGTAAAAGTTCGTATGCATGTCGCGTTCCCGCCTGGCTTAATGGGATTAAGTGGATTTGCGCCTTTGSTTGTAGTTATTGTTGCTGCGACAGCTTTACGCTATAGCTTTTGATTWACACAAGGCGAACCTGACCTTCAACGTCAATTTCGTACATTCATGTGAAAACTTTCTGCCTCCCAACTCCCGTCATAAGGGTGTGTACCCCATTTGCTATTTTTAGTCTTTTTCAGAGTTTAGAGCCTTTTGAGTTTCTTCTAATATTTAGACATTCATATTGCGAGTGATCAGGAGTAGCGAAACTAGGGAARAACTACATGGGTAAATGTGAGCTTACGAGAAGGCAAGGACAAACCCTTTCTAATGTTCTGAAAATTTTCAATGTCCTGCATTTTTAGAAAAATTTACCAAGATATCGGCATCCTTTGCTCCTAGAAGAAATCTCATTCAGCGATAAACTCTTGATCCGCTTTCCTCATCAGAATTAAACAAAGGAACGTAGAGCACATTATTTTAGCGAAAAAGGCACGATGACTAATTTTTTTAAGGTACACCTAGCATGACAGCCTTGTCACACTATCGTCGATATTTTGAAGTAAATTATCGTGGAAATTTGAAAAATGTTGTTGGCGAAAAAAGCATTTAAAAATAAACTCGTGGAATTCTTCCCTTACAACTGTGAGATTTTATGATTATTTTCTTAATAAATTCTGTTTTCTAACTGAAATCGCACTGGAAACCGTTTGCTATAAAAAAACAGATAAAATAAACAACAACAAATATTTATTGAGTACTAAAAACTGTCTAAAGCGAGCACAAATATATGCAAACACATAAACATAACGGCCGCACAATAAAATGGACTTTGATTGGGTTCGAAAATACACTCCGAAACGGAACGATAAAAAACACCTCCAACGCCTGATAAGAAAGGGAAACGGGGCGAACAATAGCACCGATCCCTCATAAAATTGAAATGCGAGAAAATTGATAAAAAATTAGGAACAAACAAACACCGAATTAGGAGCCAATCGAAGCGAAATCAAATAAAAGCACAAAATGCAAGTTGAAGTAATTTGAGATTGATAACATGTCACGACACTTGAAAACAGCAAACCTTCAATAAAATCAAATAAAAATGGTTAATTTCATGTGCACGAACACAAAAGCAAACTAAGCCAAGCGCATTCCGTTGGCCACAAACAATAAAAACCAGAGCATATGCGTACAGTACACATTTACTTAGTCGAAAACAGACAACGGCACTAGGAAAAGTAATGGCACTCGAAAGCGCAAAGAAAAGCGACGCGATTTATTGATTTTTTAATATTAGGTGAATTCCTGGAACTCACAAAGCAGCGATAAGTCATGATACCAAATTATGTAAGCTTTTGCCAAGCAGATTACCGACAAATGTACTTTATTCTGCTAGCTGACGAGCTGATTGATCGCAGGCCGACGAGTTCGCTGATAACAGTGAAATATATTAGGCGAAATGAAATTATAGAAAAGTGCAATTAGCAGACAAGAAAAATGTAAAAAAGGAAAAAAAAATGGGTTTTTGATAAACTTAACTTGGTAACACCACAAGAGTAATGCYGCCGAGGCACGCTCAATAATATCTAAACTTTTGCTTTGGAAAATGTTGGCAGTGGCACCCCTAATCAATTTTATCGACTAAAACTGTTGAAAACGGCACTATTTTSACGATTTAGATAGAAACGTTTGGACTATTGCCTATTACAATCAACTCTGTTACAGTCTCGAAAAGCATATTACTCGAAAAAGTGAGTTCTCTGATAGTGCGGAGGAGAAATCAGCTGATCATAAGTAGGACCTAATGTAAGAGAGGAGGATTGACTGGATTTGAGACTCGCTACAGTTAAAACAGTATCACCCGAAGCAGAATCAAATATCAACGCGTTAAAAAATAGCGTGAAAAACACCACACCCACGCTAGGCCACGTAGGCGCTCAGGAAAAGGTGCAACTTGTGGATCACACAAAAATATTATTCTGCTATAATATAAACAAACGCATGATAACTGCTGCTCGTTGGCGCGATTAATCCGACATGCCAGTATATGTGSTCGAACATTCATAATTTATGGAGGAGCAGCCGCGGCGACCGACAGAGCGGGTGATGCGTAAAGGGTAAACAAGCATTGCAAGCATAAAAAACAACATTAAATCATGCAAATGGCTGCCTCATAGCCACACATGGTTTATTCAAAGATTACAAGGCACAAAAAATTCCGCTTTTCTATCAACTTTTTCAGTAAGACTTTCGRAGTGAATCTCTCAAGCACACATTTTATGATTGCTACCACAGGAGCTTTGCCGTTGCAACAGCACGGAGAAGAAAGGGAAATAACAYAAAGTTGTGTGAGGCAGGCATTTTGCAAGAATGCGGAACACGTTAGATAAAGGCACAGTCTGTAATAYTTTMTGAATTACAAGCTATTGCTTTGGCCTCTGCCATGCATAGATATTTTTCGACCATCAGGAGAGTTATACAAAATCAAAAGCAAGGCAGAACTAAAGTGAGTTAGAGCCAAAAGCTGATCAGTGTTGAAGAAGGAGGAGGAAAGCGAGAAAAATACTTTGGAACCAAATAAAATTACACATATGCGAAGCATAAAAGCGATGCAACTGGAAATATATGAGAAACTCCGCACATAAATTTAAATGAAACATGCTGCCTCTCTCTCAGCAAAAGCAGCAGCCGATATAACTAAACCGTTACGACGGAAGAAGCTTAACACAAGAGCATGTGTGTGTGCCAATATTTGTTGAGTAGCTAAGTGAGCTGAGCGCTCCCCTCACCGGGTTTGCCCTTCAATTGGTGCATCTAGCATGCGCCGCCGATTACCAATTTCAATATTGGTCTGTGTAATAGAATTCAATTTAGCAAAAGTTTAAATAACTTCAACTAAATATGGGCGCAAACGACGTACGGCGTTCGGCGGTAAAAACGTAGTCAAAGCGAAAACTTTCTTGTAGAGGCTCATCAACACAACTGCGCGAAACTGAGACAGAGAAAGACAGAGACGAAGGCGSCGGCTTTGAAGGTTACGATTGACAGATAGYGCGCCTTCATGCTCATCCGCCGCTTACCGAGCATGCATGTGCGAGCCTGCGCTGGCAATTGATTCAATTGGCGCTTCTCCAAGCGGACGACCAGCCAAGGACCTGACAGCAGTCGTACAAAAAATGTGTGAATGCAAGATCGTATGCAAACCTGCGAGTGTGTGTGTTTGTCAAGGCATATGCTTGCGCGTGTATGTGTGCATGTTAATATGTTTGAAATATTTCATACCCTTGGCTGTGGCAGCAACGAAAAGCACAGCCAAAAACTTTTCGAGCACACAATATGCTCTCAAAACGAATCATGGGATAACCGACTGAGCCGTGAAAACAATTCGAGGCGCGAGGGTAGATGTGTGCATATGTACATATATATGTAAGTCGAAATGTAAATGTTGTCAATGGTGGCACAGCTAAGCAAACACCGTGTAGGCTTGTGTGCGCGCGTCTCAATTGGCTCGTAAAGATATGTAAGTACAGACAGATTAGTGTAAACAGAGTGAACATACGAGYTTTGGTGGGCGCACACCCGGGAATAGACGATGAAAGACTTGTGATAAGCGAATGTGGAGTAGGGGGTAAGCACGTAGTCTCAATTCATTTGTGCTCATGGCAGATATAGCTGAAAGGAGCCAGTGACTATGTCTATGATTACATGATTATATTCGTACTTCGTTATTGAAAATMTTCAAATCCAACGAGCTTCAAATCGAACGAAGAATTGGAAAAATGCTCTAATATGGATTTATAATTGAATTAGCTGACATAATTGGCAAACAGTTGAGCTCTAAACTTGCACGAAGAAGGAGAGACCTACCCACAAAATCTTAGCCACTGTATCTGCATAAAAGGATTTTTKCTGAATCTATTCAGAATCGAACAAAGAGCTTTAGTCGATATTTTTCGCGTTTTCTTTGCCTGCAACTACTTCTTCTGTTACTTTTTACCACTTTYCTTGCCATAAATTTAACAATTTAATTAGAATAAAATCGTGTGCATATTTCCTTAACAGCGCCTCGGTCGCTTTGTATTTTTGCGCGAAACGGGTAAAAAGTCTSTGGGGGTGGCGAAAAAATCACAGAAAGCCAAAAAATTAATTTAGCTAACGAGGAGCTGGACAGAGTGCAGCACGTTGCTGATTGCCCCTACAGCGGACTGCAGCAAAAACAAGAATAACTGAATGAAGAGAGGAGTAATCAAAAGAATACCATATAGAAGCAGTAAGAATATGCAAGCGAAAGAGGAAAAGCGGACACGGAAAGCAGGGAGTTTTGCTAGAGTAATTTAAGTTATGYAAAAATAACATAGAAAATATGCGCATAAAAGCCCTCTTGGGAGGAATGCTCAATGAGGCTGAACTGTGGATACTGCAACTACAAATTCTAAATAGTGGCAGCACTTACATTTGTATACCACTGCATTTAATTGAAGAGCACAGCGGCACGGCGGCACGACCSCACTAAGCGCCAGCAGAAGAAGTCAGCAATGTATACGAAAACGCCGAAACAGCGTCCCAAGCAAAGGAACGCGAAGAGCAAACGGCATGAAATTGAAAARAAGGAACGAAACTTATACATATGAAAGACTACGGAAAATGTCAGCCAGCTTGAAATTGTAAGCAACGATTTATGAAACACTCCATTGCCGAGTGGGAATATTTGCAAAGCGGATTGCTGCCTGAAACCGACTCTTACAAGTGTAGCTGTCGCATAATAAATTGGGATTTGCATACGAAATGCAATAACAAAAACAGCGTTAGGACCACCGCGAACCGAAGGCACTTCGGCAGGAAACCAACAGCAATTTAACGGTGACACGTTGCGCTGAGTTACCCAGCCAACCGCTTGCGCAAGAATAGATTATGCTTCACAGATTTACGCTAGCGCTGGAAATGTAATTCAAACTACGATTTTTACATTCTACTATTTATGATTTTCATGATTTTTTCTCTCAAGTGCTGAGCCGCAATGCACGCTGCGTTCCCCCATTGTTTTGCAGCAGTGCCGTCAGCACAAATATCCTTGTTGAGAGTGAGCCGGTGAAGCGGCAGAGACCAAAGCTCACTATGCACACACTAAGGCAGCGCATGTGAGCGCGCAGCTTCATCTCCAACTCCATACCCGATATCACCCACAATCACGGATTGGCGGCGAGACACTGCCAAGGAGTAGTRGACCGCTTTTATTTGTGTCGGAAATTGGCACAAATTCGCAACATTGCGTAACCGTAATTGCACGATGCAATGTGTTGTTGGCAGCGCCAAGGTGAGGCGGTGTGCTGCAGTGCATGCGGTTTAGCATAGATTCGCCAGTGACGCTACCTGCTTGTTCGCTAATAATAAATGAGTGGAAACAAGAGGCAAATGCATCCAGCAGAAATGAAGTGGAGGCAAGTGCACGTCAAGGCACTGATGGTGTGGAATGAAGGGGGAGGGAAGCAGCCAACAGCATGCACCAGTAGTGTTCCCATTATTATAAATAGTTGGCAAATTAAGGACTCGTGACGCATTGCCAATGCACATTAGTGAAAAATGCGCACATAAATAATCAGTTGGGGTTGATTATCTCTTAACATCAGATAAATTTTACTTCCAAACCAAGAATGCTTTAGTTCAGAGCACAGAAACTWAATTTGGTTTGTTTACAGAAAGTTTTTAAGTTTGGTTTTGAATTATGATTCCGTTAAATGCATTATGCTATCATAAAAGCGCAGCGCAAAGAATGAAATTGTGTCTTAGTCAATTAAATTGGGAAGTATGAGCACAGGCACATGCCAGGAATGCCTAGATCCGCTTGCATGTATACACACTCATATGCGCGTGTATGCATCTCTTGATATTTTACGAGACATCTATTTGGTAAAAAAGCACCAAAGCACACACTGATGGCGTAAAACGAAAATAAATTGACGATCAAAATCGAGTTAAAAATGGCAAACACATTACAGTGTAAAGCCCGAGCAAACGCGAAAGGAGCAACAAAAACAATAACATAATGGACAGCAACGAAGAAAATTGCGAGCGATATGTTGGTATTGCCTGGGGATCAGCACAACGGATAAGCCTTTTTTAAATCTTTAAGCGTCAAGTATATATGTAGAAACTATAAATTTCAGCGCCCCACGTGTTTTGTATGGGTGTGTGTGAGTGCGGTACGTAGGGCAATAAATAAAGGCGGCAGATTTCTGAGATTGCTGACGGTTTTAAATATGCACACATGTGTATGTATGGGTGTAGCAAGCGACAGTTAGGGATAGCATAAATATGGGCGCCATGGCGGATGGGTAACCTTTTTGCTGAGCTACCAAATCACCAAAGGCAATAGATAAAGGGTGTTTTGAATACACAAAGGCATTTGTACAAATAAATAAAATGTAGATTARGAATAAATTTTAAAGTCAATAGCAAAAGTAAACGATTTTTGCTCAGCCCATTGGCTTACAAATATTTATYGTTACACAACTGAATAAAGAATCAATTTGGATGTGTGGCCGCACAAATTTAATTCACTTGAAAGTAAATTGATATAYAGTAAAGTATAATGGTTAACCCTCTTCCCCTTGCCAACCTCAAACAGCCATAAGCAAAATAGAATTTTCCAACGAGCAACGAGCTTTGTATATATTTTCAATTGATTCTCTAGACTTTTTTGGTTGTAAACGTTTTATAGTTTTATAGAGTTCCCTAACCCGCCAACACAGTGTCATCTACCAACACAGTGTCTCCTGCACAGAAATCGAGCGTGAAAACCTGTGATTTCCGATTCCATTCACKKMAAAAGATATAGTGGTTCGAAGGTGAAAAACCGCAATGGACTCCGGCGCAYACATTGCAACCAAAATGGGCGCGCTAATCAACCTGCATGCAGTGCAGACACTATGGCAAACAACCGAATGCAATGCAACATGCGTGCTAGCCACATATCGGTAGTGCAGCTGAGCAAGGCAGGTGATCTGTTGCTTATATATACATATATATACACAATATATATACACAATATATATATGTATATGGTATACATACGTTTATAAAAGGCGAACCAGTATACTGCCAATTTATTTAATTTTGCTGCAAGTGAAGCTTAGTTGTCACACCGAGCGAGTTGGATCCGCAATACAAAGTGTCTCTTTTAATTACRTTTTCACCATATCATAACACTTTCCGTTGAGTGTGTGTGCGSGTGTGTATACAGGAACAACGCAAACCAAAGGCAAAACAAAGCAATGAAACAATAAAGTGCGGTATATTCAGTGGGGGTTGTGGGTACCGCYAGACAACAAAGGAAGAAAGAAGGAAAGGCACTGCAACGCAGTAGATGCTAGCGGTGGCAGCGGTGGCATCGGAGACAAAGAGACAGATAGACAGACAGCCGACATGCAGGACTTACGTCGCCACTTGCAGGCGAAATAAACAATGGAAAATCCCAAAGAAAAACAACAACAAAAGGGTGGTCGGTTTCAAAGCGTTTTTTGTTTGCTTTTTCCTGAAAGTCGAGAGTTCATCATCCTGAAGTTGCCACCGTCGGCGCCTGGGTGCRGTGATTTTCTTTTCTCTTTACTATTTCGCATACATCCTTTTGGTTTGGCATTTTAGCGCATTTTTCAATTTCATGCAAAAGAAATGCAGAACGATATTTTAGTTCTCTCAAGCTGAACGCGAGCGTTTGGTTGGCGGTCAGTCCGTAATTTCGCCTTCTGTGTATTTTAATTATAACCGGCGATGTCCTGTGTTGTTTGCTGGCGGCCATACAAACACACACACACACTTACAAGTTGAAATCGGCATACTAATAAGCAACGTTGAGTCAGTGCTGGGAGCAGGTCAGTGAAGTTTTTTCGTTGTGTCGGCGAAGCCTTTAATTATTTGTCATGCAGTAAAAAAGTGCTTTAAGGGTATTTGGATACTATATATTGAACCATTTTTCAATTTATATAGCCTATCAGTTCGTGGTTACTTCTCTTCTTTATCGCTATTCTACAAGATTTGGACGATTTAAGTTTAAATTTCGTAATTTCCTAACGAGGAACTAAATTCTTGCAGCACAGTCGCAAGTTTCTGATGAGAAGAGGAGCGAGGGAGAGAGTTAGCGGCAAACTCAGTGCTTAGTTGAATGGCTTTGGCTTGASTTTTTAACTGTATTCAACGGACGAAACTCAACTTCACAAAGTGAATAAATCAAATTAGTGGCTTGGAGTTTTAACCACGCGACTGTTCGATGTATCTCAGTATTTGTTGCTGCAGATTATTACATAAGAACGGCATCAGCACACGCAACTTAAGCTGAGCAACGAGTGGCAGCAGAAAACSTCTAGCGACCACAGAAATTTCACTGTAAATATTGTGGGTTCACGAAATTAATTTCAGTGAAAACAGCTTGAACATTCTGGAGCTTCTTCGCAACCCAAAGAAACCGCATGTAACTTATAAATAATTGTACAGTTATTTGCGCTACGATATTGGCCTATAAAAGGACCGCCAAACAGAAGGAAGCAGAACGCGACAGTTGAAAAGGAGGTGACAGTTAATAAATGAATACGAAAAAACGTTAGCGCAGGATGGCACATTATGGAGCCTTAAACAGATTAATTAGAAATCAATGTCCAACGCCTAAAGCGAACACGCAAATAAATCACATTGCAATTAGCAGGGGGCGGAGAGGGTGCGGAAAACTTTCCGGAGACTGSCCGCACAATTTTCATGCGTAGAACAAAAGAACAAAGCGGAGGCGACGACAGCTAAAATTAATAAATCGAGACTTTGCAAGAAAAYACGAAGAAGAGGCACACAAAAACTTATTGAGCGACATGGTATCACAAGCGATCTTAAAAACCAGTGCAGTGTACAAGCTGTTGTAATCGATGATGACAAACACTTACGATTTCTGCCCTAAAATCCACTGAAACTGACAAGCAAGCGAACACAACGGCACATTGACAGGCATAAATTATGCGGACTTACTACATTGGGGGAGTTTCTCTCAATAAAAGCACGACAAAGGCAGCTACATGAGGTCATCGCAGAAAAAGAGGTCAAACATCATAATTAGTAGAACACAAAGCGCTTTTATTGAGAACAGCACACAAACACGAACAGCCAAGAAGCTACATAGCCAAGTGTGTCTCGCCTCTGTACACCGTGTACACCGAGTGTTTACAATGAATGACTTCAGCTCTAGCTGGCAATACATTCAACATACAGACAGATACACCCACGTACCATACGAGCACACAAAGGCACACGAGGCACACAAGGAAAACTGTGGCACGAGGGATTGAAAAGACAGTTTCAATTGCTAATTGCAACATGCAACCGATAACTGTACGTGCAACCATGAAGAAGAAGAAGAAGAAGAAGAAGAACGAATGCAAAATTAAAGCGAAAGGGAAAACGAACGCAGAACGAGAGAAATTGGGCGTTATAAAAACGGAAAGTTAACCAACTAAGAGTGGATAAATGGGCTACTAACAAAGACAGACAATAGAGTCCATTAATCACAAAAGCAGTAAGTAACACACACACACACACACATACTTACATGCATACATATGTATATAGGACAGTTACTTATTTGCATAAATAATAATCGATGTCGACTGAAAGCATGATTTTACTGGATCATTTGCTAGGGGTTAGGGAGGCTAACAGAGCTGAAGAGATTACATGTAAAAGTAGGAATTAGTAAAGCACTCTTGAGGAACTAACATCACGAGGAATATTGGCAAATAAGCTGTGGGAAGGCTGAACATTTGCTGTAACCGTAAAAATTCCATTATTGAAAAGCCGATCGTTGTCTTTTCCCATGTGTCGACTCGTTTATATGTATCAACAGCGAAACCCGTAACGCCTGTGTTTTTAGTTTAAAAATCGTATGTTTGGTCAGAATATTTTGTAATGAAAMATTTTCAGATTTTATTATCGCCTTCTGAACAATTTACGCTAACTTTCCTGTGCCGTAGAGAGAAAAAAAACAATCCTTCTAATAAAATTGATTTTATTGCGATCCTCAGTGGAGGCTTCAAATTAAAGCTKTTTGCTAAGTGACACCCATACACGCACACAGTGCAGCGAGTCACTTCAACGAAACTCACTCTCAGACAGCAGCARGTGGATTGAGGTTGAGGGGGATTTGCAGCCAAATCTACTATGCCAAATTGCAATTTGCAAAATCACGGAAGGTGAAATGTTGTAGAAGCAGGCGCAGTAATGAAAAAATAATAAAAAGGATAGTCAACATTGAGCTATTGCACCAAACAAAAATATTCCTGAATTTCCTGGCAATTTCCGGATGGAAGGCATACATCCACATACACACAATGTAGGAACGGACCGGCAGCCAGTAAGACTATTAAATTTTAATCGCACAAACGGAGCGAACAAATGAAAAAATATAGACAAATTGSCAAAATTTTTTTAATTTGGATGAAAATTAAAAAAAAGAAAGAAATAAGTACAACGTACTCAAAGCATGACTACAACGGTAGAAGAGTTAAACAGTTAAACAGCTTAGTTCACCAGCAGGCAGTCGAGCGTTATTGGAAACTCGTAAATATTTGTGATAAATATAAATTTTATAAAAACAATTTGGCAAAAATGGCACATTCTGGCGGGACCATTTAAACCGTTTGTGTGGTTTTTGTCTCCATTTTGTAAAAGTGGTCACAAAATTTATACGAAATAAGCCCCTCCAAAAAGCTAGCTTGAACTTGTTTCAGGTACTATCAAAAAAGCTGTCATGTACTTCGTTGACGGAGTGCCAAAATTTTTAGTGATCATAATTAATGTGATTGCGATAAATTATAAAATTGTTCTCAACTTAATATGAATTTAAAGAAATAGCAATCTTTCTACGGCCTCCGATGCTAAAGAAAACACGGAATTTTTAATAAAAACAAATGTTACGAAACACGTAAGGTCAGCACATGTGAGAGCACGTACGAACACTAAAAGACCAGACCTAAACGTGGACCAAATACATACCATATATGTACATGTTAGCTTACACCGTCGCAACACCGGTCGAGTGTATGTACAYCCATGCACTGAGGCTGTCAAATTGACTGACGAAGCAGCGCTGGTGAGTGAGCAAGCGCAAGCTGGATGACTACTTGACCTTGACCCACTTTGCTGTACGCGCTTACTTACACCCAAACACCCAGAATGTGGCATGGCAGTCAGTCTGTTGCCACAACTGCCGCTGGCGGTGGTGGCAAATGTGGGTGGTTCACCGTTAATTCACTCACAGCACATATGGCAGGGCATGAACATGTTTTCAAAATTGTTTTTCTGCCGCGCGCACACTTCTRCATACACACTCTCAGGGATACGTACTAACAGATGTACATAGATATGTACACAATTTAAGGGCATGTAAAATGCGTTAGTAAAAGTTTATAAAAATGAGTTGCAATTGCACCGTGTAACTTACACKAGCACTAGCGAGCACATGCCACAGCGCTTTTTGGGTAACAAGCGCCTATTGCAATGGGCGGGAAGCAGTCAGTGTGAGAGCACAGAAAGCAACTGTAGTTTTCGTTGTTCAAAACAAAGTGTAAAATGCGCTGAAAATTAATCGGCCTTTGTGTTTTTCACACATCTTTCTCTTTTACTTTTTTCCTTTATCGCTTACCTCCTTTCTGCTTTATACACAGTCTTCACTAAATTATGGTAAGTACCAAAGAGAATTCAAAATGTTCGACTGGCGCAGACACTGGCTTAAATGACTCCATCTGCACGTCTCCCCAATCCCAGTTGAGTTCACCGAGTCTTACCTACAGCAGGCGATTAACCAAATGCCAATAATGGCAATGAACTGCCTGCTTTGGAAGTGATTCTCTTGTTTGTTGCTAATATGGTAACTTGCTATGGCTGTGCCCTCATTAGAGTTCATTACCACTCTTTATGCACCATTTTTTATAAGCGAGCAGGCAGTCGGTCTATYGGGAGTATCTAAGGACGACAATTACACGCTTAGGGTCACAGAACTCTACTGACTCACCAGCGATTTCTCACACCAAAAGCGAGCATAAGTCTTGAAATGAAATTAATTTTGCTTTTTATGACTAGAATTTATTTGAAATAAATGCTAAGCTACAAGCGAGGCCTACTCCAAGTACAAGGTGTGACGCAATGTGTGAGATAGGGCATTTGGAGTTGTGCAAATGTTTAATCAGCGAGCTAAGCACCTCATTTTATGCACAGTGCCGTACTTCGCATGCACACAATCCCTGTAGGAAAACACATATTCTATGCTGTACAATCTACCAGTTGCCTTGGATATTCGACAAGCTTTACTGAGCTCAAATATGCAAAACAAAATTTGGCTGCATTGAAGATAGAAGTTATATCACTTTAATGAAGTATCCGCATACTCTCTCATTTAAAGAACTTTGTTGTTGCTTTCACATGTAAATATTTAACGAAGAGACCAGAAACGAGCAGAGAAATTACCCATCGAAGACAGCTACTGAATCAATTATATCGAAATTTTTGAAGTTTTTAAAGAATTATATCGAATAATGAGGGTTCTTCTCCGAATTCAGTTGCTGACATGTCTTAGCATGATGTAGTTTGGTGCATTTCCTGCCGGGTCATAAGTAACACGAACACACATATGTGGCCAACAAACACGCGCTCACGCACGGCCGGCAACGTTTGGTCACAAAGTGAATTGCCATAATAATATCAACAACAAAAATAACAACGACAACTGTGAAAACAGAAACGAAAATAAATATTATTAACGGCACAACTGCGAACGTAGACATAAATAAAGAAGGTATTACCCACTCGACAACAAGTACATGCGCAAACCCATAACTAACGGTTGAAAATTTGTTTATTTTTTCTTTTTTGCTTGGTTTGGTTACGTTCTGCAGTCAACAAATTGTTGGACCACAAGCGCTAGCTTTCAGGTCGTCGGCACATAACATACGTGTGTGGTAAGTACTCGCCCATGTACACATAACAATTACCGTTGCGTTCTGAGTAACATACAGCCTTACCATAACTGCATAAAGCAACGGGATTAGCGGAGGTTAATTGAAATGAGAAGCGAAATAGAGTTGAATACTGGGAGAGTGAAAAGTCGAAGATACCTTCTAAGTACTTTCAAAATGTGAGCTAAACAGGCAAACGTCGTAAGAAACTCTCTTTATAATTTTGGCCTTTATTGACCCCGGATTATTTTACAGAACTTATTTCTTTCCTTTCGATAGACTCATAACTTGTCAGTATATGTACGCAACCAATATTCTACCCTACATTCTAGCAGCCAGTCCAAATGGAAAAACGTTGAAACAAAAGTTCAGAAAGACAACTAAATGATTGATCTAGCAACAGATGTAACATCACTTTTCAGCTACATCGTGTTACCATCGATTCTCATAAAGCGAAGAGACTACCTCTTTAAGTAAACATCACAAACTCGATCAAATTGCTGAAACGTTTTGTTAACTTACAATTATATTCATAGATATAAACTTATAGGGCAGGCTAGTCCACATATGCTCCCTAGAAAAACCCCCAGTACCCGATATCCCTTACCAAATGAAGTGGATAACCATACCGATAAAATAGCAAAGAGTTTAACCTCAAGTCAACTAAGATATCAATTAGTTGACGCTTTGAAAGTGAGGTGCTGGAAACCAGCCAGACTATTGAACGAAAATTGAGTAGAGTCGTAAAATTGGCTTGAGAATGCCGCGAATGCATAAAGAGCAATGGAAATACTTTAATGAGAAGTAGTRAATGTGGTGTGGAATAATAAATTATGCACATAAATTGAAATTAATGAGAATATTTTCMATATTTCATGAGTGGAATAAAGTGAACATAATTCTGCGTGGGCTGGAAAAAAGTGAGAGAGTGATTTAAAGACGGCAAGTCGAACTTCGCTAGCTACAATAAATGGAGGCAAGTAAGCGCAATCTTACAGAGCTAGAACCAAGCAAAGAGTGCACGTACGCACTCATACATGAGTACAAGCAAGAGCGGATAATTAAGCAATTTGCATGGGACTGAAGAGCACAGACAAAGATTTACATATGTATGTTCATATGTATCCACATACATAATTCTTATATCTATCGAAGCGCACGTCAATGACAATAAAGCCAACCGACTGGAAGAACATAAACACGTCGCAAACTTTGGACTGCGCAGTCGAACCAACCTTTGTGCGCTCGAGCCAGAACAGCTGGAATTCCACTATACACAGCGTATTTATCGACGTATATGAGTGTGTATGTATGTATGTATGTATGCATGCATGGGAGCAATTAGTAAAAACTGATTATGTGCTTCAACGTTTACAGATATGCGCTGACGGATAATGACACAAAAAACAAGAAAAAAAACGAACTGTATGGCGACACATCATACCCCCAACCGCTTGGCATTTCTGTTGTTT
Source organism: Bactrocera latifrons (assembly GCF_001853355.1). Classification (NCBI taxonomy): domain Eukaryota; kingdom Metazoa; phylum Arthropoda; class Insecta; order Diptera; family Tephritidae; genus Bactrocera; species Bactrocera latifrons. The sequence continues at coordinate 183,358 of NW_017536741.1, read as the reverse complement.
GGCGCGTCTGATGTTCTCTTCGGATGGCTGCTTCGGCTACCGAAAGTCAGTCAAGCGGAGCTTTCTTAAGGATACATACATAAGTATGTATGTATATGTACGTATATCTTTACAATTATTTATGCAATTTAATGTCTCAAGCATGTGCCACACAGAGGTAATAAGACCTACCTACTGTTCAATTTAATTTTTGATTTCTATTTTCATTTTATCACTGTTTATTAAGCAACGAGTGGAACAATTTGACTTCGCGCTATAAAATGTGGAACTGGCAGCGGTCAAATCCACTGTGGGSAGTACTCGACTACGGATGAGCGCAAAGCGTGATTGGCATAACAAAATTAATCAAAATTATTTTCTCAATAAACCTTATTATTATTAGTGCTTTAAATCATCACAATGTTATGCCAAAATAGGCAAGGAACGGAATGRCCAAAACAATTGTTTCAGCCGTCGAAAAAAATATAGAAAAGAGTACTTTATTCGCATACATGCAAATATTCTGGTTTATAATCTGCATTGTGGCATACAACACCGCCGGTGATGAGGAAAAAATACTGTAATAAGCAGAGCGATTAATGCGTAATCAACAGCAACCACAAAGMTGACATAATGGCCCACTAACGTCCACGCACTCCGATGTGTCATCGTTGATATGTAACAGTTTTTTATATGCAATTTAATAAGAGAAATTAGAGATAAGGGAGAGAAGGTGAGTGTCAAAGTGTTACATTAAACTTGTCAGTATACACTTTTTAAATCAAATTGGCTTGCAGCGTCTTCGGAAGTTGTGTGCGGGAGAGTTATACAGGGAAAAATTGGCAATAAACCTATTTATAATCACTATTTGAGAAATACCATCTAAGAACATGCTAGTCCGTTTGCRCCCTGATGACTGATAGACGACACAGACACACACTCAAACAAGAAAGCGCTTTTAGTAAAGTTTTCCAACTACTGACCGTTACTACCAAATCTAAGCGATTGAACGTGTTCAGCTAACGTTCACACACACAAACGATCTGTTTCATACATTTTAAATTTCGGTAAGAATATTTATTGTAGCAAGTGTGAAGTATTGCACAACTGTCATTACTGCCACTTCACAGTTTCTGATTGCGCTGTTGTTGTTATTTTTCTTTTTTCCTTTGTTTTTTTTGCCTGTTTTCGCTTTTGTTTTGCAGTTTCAACCATTTGTTTCACGTACGCGATAATTGCTATGTTGTTGTGTGTTCATTTTCATAGTCATCGCTTTTGTTGTTGTTGTTTTATTTGTGTACGCTAGGCTTACAATGGAATAGCGTAACTTTGGTAATTACATTTTTAATACTTTGTATATTTAATTGGCTAACGCTGCGCGCCGCTGTTACTATTGTTGTGCCTGCCTGCTGCCTTGACTCATGAATTCGTGCATTTTCGCATGAAAATCCCTGAGTCTGCGGAAAATGTAGAAAATGCAATTCAAAGCATTCCTAGCACCTATAAGCATTTGCCTCCCCCCACACTTCGACGATCCACATGTCTCATACACATAAGTAGCGCCCCCATYGTTCGCCCCTCTCGAGCAGCAGCCGGTTGCAGCATTGGCGCTGTGTTGTCGTCATCATCGTTGCAGCGTCTGCCGGTACTTGTTTAATCTCTTTCACATTCTCGTGTAAAATATGGAGATCGGTTGCCAATCAGCGCCGACATGCTGCTGGCTTTAGTGTGGTTGTTGTTTTAATAGCAACCGTAAGGTAAAATAGTTAGCGCAGTAAAACACTTTGTTTTCATTGGGTTGCTTGGCGTGCATGGTGTTGTTATTGTTTTTGTGGAATTTTTGCAAACATTTGCACACTTTTTTGTCAATTTAAAATGGCTTAAATTTGATGAGCGCAGGTCCCCTTAGCCCCGTTAGCCGTTGCCTCAACACGCACTGCTTGCTATCTACTGATCACAGCGGCTTGTGTGGCGGCCGAGCAATGGCAGTTAAAGCAGCTTAAAATGTAATTTACTGCCAGATAAAACAGCAATGTGGCAATACACTTGCATTTCTCTCTATATATTTCTATATGTACATTTGTATGAATATATGTATATATATAAGCGAAAATAGATAAGGAAAAAGAACAGATTGAAATTGCGAAATATAAATTCAGAATTTGCTTTTCAATGCAGACAAATGACCAGCGACTGGCTGTACACTGCTACATTCACGCTACTTTCACAATCGTTAAAATTGTATAAAACACGATGGTTTCATAATCATGGCGAACATAAAGGAATATTAAGTATGGGAATRCACTAAATTAAAGAAAATTTTGCGCTAAAAGCTTTTCGCTTTCAATTAATAATCAAAATCAGCTAAGCAAACAACTCAATCGAATGGCACTCCACGGCGTATACGCAACGTAGGACACACTTCGCACGCGCCCCTTTCAATTTGATTAATATTTTACGTTCTTTTTACATGGCACATTTAAATATTCATGTAGCTGACTTTGTTCTCGTTGCTCTGTTTATATGTGTGTATATGTTGTATATTCATACAAAAAAAAATCATTAAAAACACATTTAATTCATTGAATATAATCGAATCGAAAATATTTGCTTCATTAGCAATTGTTAAGCAGCTACGCCCATACACACACACACACGCATACACAATTACATATTTATAGAAAACAGTAGACATTTACACTTAAAAGTGAACTAATTCAAAATGCAGTAATTGCCTCAAGGACTCTTGCCACACAACAGCAAACCGATAAACACCAAAAACATTTTATGGATCTACAAATTGGCAGCAACACAACAGCCACCAACACACAGCCATAAAACAATTGAAATTTAGCGCTGCATAGGAGAAAAGTTTCATACAACAACGCTGAATGGGAACAATTTAATTCCATTATGTTGGATTTCCACGCAGGGCATCAGTTACCGCGTGCCAGCAGCGCCACCGCTCACACTCTACCCACACACATATACATATGTACATACATACATGCATATGTGATATGAGCATAATTTTATTTTTCACTGCTTTTTTCAAGCACACCAACACATGCATATTACATGTTTATGCTAACGAGGAGCAAAAGTTTTCATTACTACTATCGCCCGCACAAACACTCACACACATATGTGTACGTTTGTGTGTGAGCAAGTTTGGGGAAGCACATTATGCAATGGCAAGCATGCTGCTCCATCCTGGTTCATGCTCGTCGGGGGCAAAATTGTTTTAAATTCTTTCAGGGCTAGTAAAAATGGGATATAAAGCGTCGAGCAGGCTTCGCTCCGTAAATAAATCAAAAATTGCACTATATGCAACGCAGTTACGTCAATTAAAAACATTGTTGCCACCAATTCAACTATTTGCAGACGGGGGTGCAATAGTTGAGCAACTTAGTTGCGCTGATAGCTTTACTAATAGTGAAAGAGGAGCGGAGTTGCTCCGTAGTTACTGTTGTAAGGGCGGTTGCATTCGCCAGCGCTGCTGTTGCTGAAAACTCAGCAATTAAAAACAAAGTACATAATTGAATTTGTTAGAGAAAAATTAAAATTAATATTACACCAAACATATTAACCCGAATTCATTTCAGTTTTTAAATTTGGCCATACAAGAACTTGATTTTGTTCGATTTGTTTGTACAGGGTTTGTCCGGAAAATAATAGGACTGAGTCGATAAAAAAAATATATTGAAAATTTTTCTCACAATTATTTAAAAAGAGTCTGCTTCTACGTCGACGCMGCGCTGCGAAAGCGATTTCCAAGCATTGAAGGCGTCTCGGAAGACATTCTTTTGGCGCCGCGATTTGATGGTACAGATGGATAGAGAGGGTCTTCAGGATTAATTTTAATTGAAAAATGTGTAAAAAGTGATTAAACATAGTGAAATAACGAGCATTGTTGTTACAAATTTTTGAAATTTAAATACAAGTATCTCGTAAACTATTAGTCTGAGAAGGGTATATGTGTATATATTTTTTAGTCCAGTGATCATCCTCTTTCAGATTATATCCTCAAATCGAGGCGAAAAAAGAATCGTAATCGTGCCATTCTCCGGAATAATCTTGAGAGCCGAGATGCATGCGGGGGAACATCTGGGCTGTACGGCGACTTAGAAAGCGTTGGGATGGCCGCCTTGGTTAGGTAAAGGTAAAGCAACATCTGGGTAAGCCTACTTGATCATATCAAACGTCTCTGTCTCAGATTTACCGAGTTTCACACAGAATTTTATCGCATATCTCTGCTCTAACGCTGCATTTTCARCTTACACCACTCACAGAAACACGTCGCGACAACTTTCCAGCCGCTCACTTGTTAGCTAGGAACGCCCTCTACCAAATCCAGTTGGTGCGTGCACGCTCCGAAGTACAGTCGCGGCAGAAGAAAATCAGTCTTATTACTTTCCGGGCAAACCCTGTRAAGACGGTKTCGACACAAGAATATAATTCTGATCGTTCAGTGAAAGAATTGGGTTTGTGGGAACAAGGAATTTCATATCGATATATCAAAAACTAAAGGACTAGTTGACTTAATAGACAAACAGAAGGACAAAGAAGCGGGCAGAGAGACGGGCTTGGCTAAATTGACGCAGCTCGTCATCCGACTTCGTGGAAAACTTCTTATATCCTGAACAGGTATAAAAATCCAAACTTAAAATTCATGAAAGAAATTTTGAATTTRTGCTCCTTATATTACCATATACCTCTAATATGTAATAAGACACTATTAACTATTACTGAAATCAAAAAGTAGTTGCACTTGAGGGCGAATTATGATACCTGACAGCGATTTTTTGCAATTGGTATGATTCTATCGATTGCGAGCATGCGAGAATCCATAGAAATGTGCGTGTGTGGCTCGTGAAGAGCGAAAACAACAAAAATAACAATAAGTGGGTAAGTAGCRCAACACATATTCAATGAATCAATAATCGTATGCGAATTCGTAAACTTGACGAAACAGTACAAAGAAAACTCGAACGACCAAATCGCAGCGCACAGCCGCACAGTCCTACAGCACCCACACATACATACATTTGTACATATGCTTTGAGCCATTTGGTGTTGCTGTGTCGGATTCGCCATCACCACTTCGACGCCAACGGATCACTCGGCCCCCACTCGACACTAGAACGAAGCGCGTCGCCCAAAGTTAAGTGGCGCCATCAGTTTGGCCATTCCGTTAATAATGAACAACGGTTATTGCAGSCGGCGAACAAATAAGCAAATCAAACGAACTAATCAACTAATAGTAGTGGTGCTGCCAAACGAAATGAGTAAGAAAAAATATGTTTCACTAGTAAATGTAAATTTCAATTATAAACTTACTTTCTTATTACGGAAGTTCCATTTGCGAGAGTTCGGAATAATAACTTTAATTGTTCCACAGGGCGACCGGCAGTCCWGTAACATTATTTCAACAAACTAGCAACATTGACGCACAGCTCAGTGCAAATACGCTATCGAATGCGGTAGACGCTAAAAGGACGAGGGATTGTACTGAGGCCTAATGCGCCTAAGCGGATTATTTCATTCTTTATGGCGCGCCCCCTCAAAATGCGGAAGCCCAGTGCCTACTTAAAGCGTTCAAAAAATCAACCCTCTCACCATGCCCAAAACACTTGCCTCTGCATAGACRTGGGAGTAAGTGAAAGCACGCTTATGTGTGTGTRTGGTAGCTAGATAATTATTAGATAACTTTGCGTAGCTTCCATGAATGGAACCACATACACCAGTGCAGATGCACAGTYATGMCTACATTCACACACAYAAACTTTCGGCAACAAAAGTTTGCCTTTCTTTGCGGCTCGAACGCCAAAGTCACTACACAAAAACTTATGTAATTTCCGTTTCTGGCAGCGGACACAGCAAGGGCAGCCGGTCGGGCGGATGTCAAGTAACTGCCTGCGGCTAACTGGCAAATGCGCACAGTCTGAACTTTCCCATTGCCTGTTTCAGCAACGTACTCTATTTTCGCACTCAACGGACAGAGAATCACGGAGGTTTTCAGAAGCAGTTAGGCTTGATCGCACTGGTATACAAACTCTGTTAGCTTGAAGAAATACTGGAAGGAATCTCAAGATCCACAGGAGCAACGAACGCAAACGACTATCGCAGACGACTATCGCCTCAAGATATCACCGRAATGTATAGATGTCACAATGCCCATGGCAGATAAATTAAAGCTATACCTTCTTATAGACACTTAAATCTTGACSCAATAAAAGTCAAAAGATTGGAGCTTGAAGTAAAGTTTACACTKCTTCAGCTGCACCAAAGAAGGAATCAGTTTTATTTTTCTCTTGTTTTTGAAAAATCTACATTTAAACTTGAGAAATTAATGAATGTGTCAATTGGAATTGCCGSAAATTTGTGCTCCACCGTTTAGCCCGCATTTTGCATAAAAGCTTGCGGCATTTCRGCAGCGTAAAACTTTTAGGAAAACATATTTTATTCGAATGCTACARTCGCAGCGTGGAATTCGGTCATTCCGGCGTAGTGGCTGCAGGCCAGCAGCGCGCAGGCGGTGGCATGCCGCGGACCACAGCGAAGACGAAATTGAAACTGAAGCAGCAACCGAAAGCGACACCGAAAAAGGCGTCAACGGCAAATAGAAAATTGCATAATTGAAGAATTCGTTATGCGCGGCGAAATTTATCCACCCGTCTGTGGTGCGCGCAGTAACAGTAAYAGCCAGCCGCTCCCGCAAGGACTGCTGGTGGTTGCCGTTRTACGTTGCCGCAACATGGAAGAAGTTGACATTTTCACTTTTATTTGCTTGCCTCAGCTGTGGAAGGAGCGCGTAGGTCGACGCTGCGAAAGCGCGATAGCGAGCATGTTGTGGAACGAGAGGCAACGAAAACTGCATGAAATGACGTGACAGCAGCAATTGTGAAGGCGATAATGRAATACAAAATGTGAGCCAACGGTTTGTTGTTGCTACTGTTGTTTGCCAATTTTTTATTTTTTTTGAACCCAGTTTTTTTTGGGTTTCCATTGTTTTAAGTGTATGTTTAGTGCACTGATTTCTATTTATCCACCTGTAGGTGTAGTTTTTCTTCGAAAAACAGAAACTGTTGGGCGGTTTTTTATTTACCCTTTGTGTTTTCAAATGCCACCGTTCGCACTCAATGCTATTGTTGCTGTTGGTGTTTTCCCCGATTTCATTGAAATATTTATTAAAAGGAAAGGAAGTGTTGCGAGCGGCTTGCATGTTGCTGGAACGAGGAAGGAAATTGTATAAGTTTCCGCAACTGAAAAATTGTATAAACCAAAGGCATTTGCCAACAGCCCGAAAACGCCGAAAAATTAAATGGAAACTCAATGAAATAAGTGTGAGGAAAGATACTAATTTATTAGAAAATGTTTGCAGATATTGCTCTTCGCGGCGCGCAAACGCGTGGAAATCGATCAGCGGTGATTCATATAAGCAAATTTCGAAGCCAAAAGGGGCAACGCACAGTATGCATTATGTATGCCTGCGCCGTTGTAAACTATTTGTATAAACAAAGAGCGGCAAACACTTTGAGAGCAGCAAAACTGAAGCCGCCTGAGTGGGCGCTCGTTTGGCGGGCGGTTCAACAAACTTTACAGTTATAAATAATTGCCGCCTCAACAGATGCACCCTAATAGCAGTACGTAATAGCAAATATAATAGTGAAAAATTACAAAAGTCATGCTAAAGTAAAGTGTTGCACAGTTGTGGTTTTTGTGGGAAACGAGGAAAATGCGAAGAAAACAAGAGCGGTCTAAAAATTTATTACACACATACGTYCCCAAGCCTTTTGCTCGACGGCCAACAGAAACAGACCAGAAAACAAATCAAAAGCGAGACCTCCCAAACCACCAACCAACAACAAATAAGCGTACGAAAGTCAAGTGCTCTTTTGCTTTTTCGTATCGCTGCTTTTAATTCCTTCGTATTTCTTTTTTAAGAAATCAAAAAACAATAAAAACRCCACCGCGCTGCAGTTCCACTTACCACATCGCCCGAAGCGTCGACGGCGTCAACAGAAAGCCGCTTTTATCACACTTTGTCGAATACTTAAACATAAGGTAGGCTTTCTAATCGTTCCTTCTGTTACTTCTGAAGCGTGTAGAACTCTTTTACTGATTAACAAATCTTTAAAATTTCAAAATTCGATTGCCGAAGCCTTAACACTCTTCACAAATACAAAAGATTCCTTACATGAACTTTGATTTCTCAGTTTGTGTGGCAGCTATATATGCTATAGTGACTCAATCTAAAAAAATTTTTCGGATATTGCGCTGTTGCCTTGGACAATAAAATACGCGAAATTTCGTAAAAAATATGCTATAGCAGTTCTATATCGACCGTTTGACAAATGATTAGCTATTTGGCGAGCAAAGGATGATTTTAAAATTTCAAATCGATATCTCAAAAACTGAGAGCTATACAGACAGACAGACGGACGAACCTAACCGGAACGGATCCGGATTTTTATTCAAACAAGAACTGAAAACCGGCAGTATTCCTACAAATTACCTTAGGAAGGTTTTCTACCGGTATAACAACATGACATTTGATAGTGACCTAACCAATTCACCAGTTACCAGGTGTCAATTCCCACAAYAGGTGGTTCTCCGATACCGRAATAGACACGATTTTTAGTTGGTCAAAGACTGTTCGACGATTGTTATTGCTTGGGTGCTATGGTAAGTAAAAATGACATAGATACTTATTTGCGGACTCTAGTATCAGCCAAAATTCTCAGCAGGCTTATTTTTAATTTAAACATTAATGCAGAAATCAAAATGCTGCAGCAATTTTATCAATTTACTTTTGGGTTAATCAAACTTAATCTGGAATTCAGAAACATTTCAGCGTTTCACAAATTTTCAAAAGTTAGGGCTGACAAGARTAATTTAAGCAATTTTTTGATAATTTATGAAGTTAAATTTCCAAGACGAAGCACTGAAACCAGTTTAAGCGATGCCAATACATAAGCACAAAGGCAACTGCGAGTCGGCTGGGCACATGCGCCCGCTGACGACAATTACGCCCACACACACACATCCAATAGCCTTGCGAGTCTTTATTGCAAAAAATAACTATTGTTGATGCAATTGTATTTACTCATAGACACACAGACACACATGTATAGGTTAAGGCTTCACGTGTGTGAGAATATAAAATTACTTGACGGAATTGAGAATAGTTCTATGGAGGCTCTGCATAAATTAAATAACCGAAAGTGAAAAACGCCATTGTGGACCCAAAGTGTTGCCTAAGTATGTGTACAAATACCTACACAGATGCATCGACGTGTTTACAGAAGTACATATGTATGTGTATGTATGCATGACCTTATGTCACCAAATATTAGCTTAAACGTGTAGACCTCACACACACGTGCATTTGCGCTCATATATACGTTTATATACATACATACATACATATATACACACATAAGTAARCACATATTTTATTAAGATAATATTTATACTTGTAGTACGTTGCGCCAGTCAAGCCCTAATTAGATATTCAAATTTCAGGTGAAACGGTATAAATAATGCGCGCACATCCAATACGTATATATGCCATATGCATGTATGAACATACATATGTATTGTGTGTGTGTGTGTGTGTGTGTGATATTTGTGACACTGCTTATGATTAGAAAGCATATTAGAAGAACTAAAGCAATCCAATTTTCCCTTCTTTATTTATTTTTCAGGATATATGTATGTATGTATATGTGTTGTCCATATGTCATGACAATTAAAATGTTAATTCGGAACACTTTACAACTTCTTTTTTTAATTGGCAGTGTTTGGCAATTTGTAGATTTCGTAGTTCTTCCAGCTATTTATGTGCGCTTCAGTATGCTGCGCTTGTTTATATGTACATATGTAATAGCATTAATTTGTCTTTGTCAGCCGTCCGTTGGCGAAACTTTTCCATTCCTTTCACGACCGTTTTCGATTTTACGCATTTTTTCTCAAATGAACTTTAAAATTTACTAAATTAGAGAAAAGTTCCTTTCATTTGTGTTGCTACAACATCCATTTTCGCATCCATTTACTTTTTGTGCGGAATAGTTTGCCAAACAGGCGAGTAATGGCCATTACGAGCGAACCATGCCAATGTGAAGGTTCGGCTGGCTGCTCGCCACTGTGGCTCCTGCATGGACGTCGTCAACGTCCCATACTAACACTGTTATGCACTGGTCCAACACGGACAACAAACACAACAGCAAAAACAGCAAAGCGCTCAAGGTCGTCAGACAAGTTCGCTGTGAACGCAGAGAAATGAACGGATGGAAGCCATGAATGAGGGAAAGAATGAATGAGCGAATAAAAAGGCATAAAGCAACAGCCACCATAATCACACCACTACCTTCAGCTATGTATGGTACTACATATGTATATATGTACATATGTACAATATACTATAAGTAGTGTTCTGTGCTATCGCCACCCTCCTATCAAAGACGGGTTTTTATACGGCCGCTTTGGGCGCGCTGCGAGTTCTTAGTACTCGCCATTGCATCACTCCAACTCTACACATGCAATTTWGTAAGAGGACATACAGATGAACGATGAAAGAACATATTTACTTGTACATAATTAGAAAAAAAAACACGAAAAGCGTTAAAGATAAAAGAAATTTATAAAAAAAAAGAAGAAAATGTGAACATATCATAGGAATTTTATTCCGCTAAGACGAATTTTTCGAGTTATGGGAGCGAAATTTCATTTCTGAAATGTATGGGTATGTATTTGGAGAGAGCACAACGCATTTGGTGAGTCAACTTACATCTACTACTCAGCTGGTTATTGCTCCAGGACGATTGCCCAAACGTTAGCAGCCTTAGGGCCGTTATATTTACCAGTTCCTTCAGCTCTGTTCCGCTATTTCGATTTTCCTGTCTACTGCACTCATATAAATAAACGGAAATTAAATGGTTTGCAAATTGGCGGCTCGCAGGTGTATTTCTAATATTGTAATTGTATTGTGTTGTTTCCACCTTTTCCCTTTTGCATTATTTGCGTTTTCTTGCAGAGTTTCGCATATTATGTCTGCGAATTTGTTAATTCTTCTGCAGAATTCTTTTCACACTTCTGGCACATTTTTCAATTCGCACTTCGTTTAGAGTTCTCTTTCTTTTTGCTGTAATTATAGTACACTTGTTTTATTACTGGATATTAAGTAAACACCCGAGTGTGCCTACGCAAACGTTTCTACATTGTATGTACTCGTATCAACTCGTGAGCATAAGTCCGCTATTTGTTATTATTATTGCTTCCGCAATTTCGTTAAAATTTCACCTTAACTCATTATGATGTCATGCTTTAACACTTTTACGCTTTCGAGTTTCAAACTTTTTGTCTAGGTATGACCATAAAGTCCTAGTTTGCAGCTGCGGCTACTTGTTAGAACGCATCGTAAAATCATAAAATCATAAACTTTTACAATTGTTGGATTTCATACAAAAATTAATTAACGCCATAACAATTCTCAACGCTATGTTTTCGGATCGTTATAACTTATAACTTTATTAGAATATATGAATCCCCTAAATAACTTCTGTATCGTAAAGGAAGCAAACTAATGCAGAAATACAGATGTCTCCTAGTGGGCTATGCATATGGAAGAGGCAGAAAGATGTTTAAATGAGAGAATAAACAGATAACAAGAGTCAAACAAGAAGCAAAGCGGAAAGCATGCAGAAACGAAGCTAGGCAAAGCAAAGCAAAGCAAGCCAAACAAAAGTGACCCAGAGAATTGAAGGGGATAAAAAAGTAATTGCGTGTCCGAAGGCATTACGAATGATGACGATAATTGCTCAACCTTTCATAGCCGAATAGAATTGAAAAGTGAAAAGTGAAGGGAGAATAAAAAGTTAAGATTTTATGCTTCCAAACTTAAATCTACCAAATCTTTAGTTTACAGTTATTTATTATAACTTTTTCAGACTCTTTTAGCTTTCTAGTGGCTAGTTTACGGATATATGTATAACTTTTTACGGTCTCTCTGGGCAATGCCGCCTACTTTTTGGAGAACCAGAAACAAGAAAAGAGTTCGCTAACCAATACTGTCATTACCAAATGAAGTCGGAGCAGTCAAATGCAGACACCAGCTGTGACTGTGGTGCAAAAAGGGGGATCTGGGCAACAGTTAGCCGTACAAGCAAACATAGCCGGATGGAAGTGTTATATAAGCCGGCTAAAGTGCTAACGAGGACACCGTCCCGCTTGAGGCAGCCATCGCAACACCAGCCGCAGCCGATGAGCGGTCAGCAAGAGCGAGATGCTAAGGCGCRACCAGTCCGACCTTTGTCAGGCATGACTGAGTGGGAAAAGGACGCTCTGCTTACGGGTATTATAGTTAATTGCATGCTTGCACTTTAGTTTCTTTTGGTGTGACGGTGGTCTTGTCAAGGGAATCAACCGGATTTCAGGCGGCAGCAATAAACCAGAACAAAAAAAAAAAATGGGAAAACAACAAACCAACAATTCATAAAGTATAAGTTGAATGTGTGAATTTGAATTGTATAGAATAGGGAAATAAAAGCGACAACATGGAATCAAATTATGGTTTAAATCTGCAATTTTTGTAACATGATATGGATGCGGAGTTTAAATGTGCTATACCGATTTTAGTCACACAGTCTGATAACTAAATGAAGAAATGAAAGCCCTCGCAATGTTTTTTATAGCAATTACAGCACCCTTTCCGCATCTATTTCATACTCCAAAACATTACTTTTCTACAAAGACCATTTCTTATTTGGACTTTCTTTTTTCGCTCTCTTCTCATTTCTTTAAATTACTGAAATTATAATTTAAAATTTTATTGCTGATCGATAGTTAAAGTAAGAGCACTTCAACCTGAGGGTTATAAATTTTTCCTTGTCTGTGTGAGTGTACTGAGTGCGTTCATATGTTTCGTATTATGGCTGTTGAAATATCGTTTATTGCTAAAGCTCAATTTGAATGTCATGACTAACATACAATAAACAAATATATAACCAATGATAATTACCTTATAAACATCACCGTATGTGCCAGAACCGATCTTTTGTATGAGTTCGTATTCGTCCTGTGGATTACGTCGTGATATATCTGAACTAAGCAGATTAGCAGCATTATGGTGGGCATGTGCCATATTGTTGCTTTTGAGTATAATCACGTAGGTGTCTTAAAAGCTCCAAAGCCGAGGAGCTGTCTGACCACTTAGTACAATTTATTTATTTTTATTTGGTAGGTTTTAGTTTGTAATATCATTAAGTTGAACTAGACGTATTATTAAATAACTTTAATTTATTTTATTGTACTTTATGATTTTTTAGGTCAATTAAAGGTATTTCACTAAACCATTACAAATATTGTCATTTGAAGTTTGCACAATTATGCGGTTAGTGATAGTTTAGCACTGTGAGTAAATGAATTTCAAAAAAAAGTTATAGTTACTGTCTGAAATATTCTATAGCAAAAACAATATTCCCTAATAAACCAAAATAGCAAGTAAGCGCCACTTCAACACTTGAATACGATTCTTTAATCAGGAAACGAGCAACTTATGTGTAGCGGCTGCTACTTGTATAGCCACCACCTGCTCGTTACTCGTCGCAGATCACCACAAATATTTGCACATCACAAAATAACACTCAATCAGCCTTTAGTATTGGTTTGGTACAACTTGATCTACTGTGCAAATAACTTTGTGAATATGATGTTTTTTTTTTTTTGCAAATTACACTACACTTCTGCTAATGTATCACATATCCGACGCTCCTATCATTTGGAAGAGCTTGCGTAATTGCTCCTGAGTGAAAATATTTCACACATTGAGAATTATTTGGACGCACTAAATCCTCAGAAGAAGTGTAAAATGTAAAATAGTATTGCATACGTAATACGTGTCAAATAATGAAATAACAATACAACTTTGACAACTTCGCAGAGTTGGATTTCCACGTTTAGCTTCGCGCACCACTAACCACACGAAGTTCCGCTTTATTAGGAGTTAACGCAGTAGCAATGGTGCGAGTTTGAGGCAGAGAAACAAAGAAAGTGAAGGACGGAATCCATACACTACACATGGATACAACTTCAATAATTTTACACATTTAGGCTTTAAAAACGTTTTGGCGAATGTAAGAAACACTATTTGTATTCCGAACATCCCACACTTTGGGAGTATAAACATTTTTTTTTTTTTTAAATTTGTTATAAGCTTAAAAAACAATATAAATTTTAAACAGAAAATTTTACAATTTTATTATTGGAAATCCACTTCGCACAGAAAMCTACACAAGAAAACATGGAAATTATAATACTGGCAGAACTACGAAATTGCAAGACTTTGAGGCAGCAGCCGCTGTCTGAATAGGCAGACAATAGCGGAGAAGATGGTTGAAAAAACAGGGCGATGTCGCAGGCACCACTGCTGCTKCTGCTGCTGCCACACAGTCGTGTTAATTTTTTGTATTTTATCTCCAATGCATTTTACACTTTCTTTACATTTGTACAACACTTTTTCACTAACACACTAGTAAAATGATTTTTCTGCATTACTAATTTTTTACTTGTTGTTTATAAATTAATTGGAAATTGAACATTTTCCACTCGATACGCGACGCAGCATAGTTGACGACCACGAAAACAGCGAAACGAATTATTAACAAATGAGACGATGGATATCGCTCTGCTGCTATCTTGCCTTCGCTGTCAACGTTTTAGTGCTGCGCTGTCAGTGTCTCGTATTTGACAGCAAATTGGGTTTCTAACTGCATATTTATTTAGRCTTGCATGGAAAAGTCATTTTTCACCAATCAGTGATCAATTTCGAAATGGAAATTATATATTTTTGTAATTTTGAAATGAAAATATAATAAAGTGTAAATACTATCCCTTTCAAATACTTGTAAATGTTGAAAATATTCAATGTATTACTTGYAATTTTCTGGAACTCCACATATAGAAATTTTGGAAGGAATGACTGCGGCATCTACCGGTCAAGTTTCGTTTTTTTACATTACTAGTACAGGGTGTTATAAAATATTAACAATTACTGCTTAAAACAGAGACTCAATTGAAGAAGACCACCTGACTTTTCCAAAAAGCTTATATATTATTGTTAATAAACAAAAGACGTTGTTTTGTAGTTTCGCTTAAAAATTCACCAGTTTTTATTTTTTCCTGATACATATTCGCTTTAATAATTACGTTATTTGAACATTTATTTGTGTTTTCGTACTGTGATCGTTTAATTTTTAATGTGTACAGCTTTCGTGATTTAAGTTTTTTTTAATTACAGAGTTAAAAACTTTAAAATTACAAAAGAAGTTCTAAAGAAATTATTTGCTTAAACTAGATAGTGAATATTGCACGTTTAAATTAAACAATAATTAAAATTATGAACTTTACAAATTTCCAATTTTTGTGGTTTACAAAATTTAAAAAATATAGGGGSATTTATTAATATTTGTTAAAAACTGTAACTTTTGATAGAGACCTAGTTAATATATTGCAATTGCAATAACATAATGACTATAACTTAAAAAAAAAATCTTACCATGAAAAAATATACAAGTAAAAAATATGACAAAAAATAGTTAGCATTCAATTTTCGACGTAATTGAGATTTTAGCGTCTAAATTTTTTGCAATGATCAATTATGTAGTCGTGTGCGAGTATTTGAAAATTTCTTTAAAACAGCTAGAAGTATTTCATTAAATAACAGCAAAATAAAAAGTTAAATGTTTGTAACCGCTCGACCTGTTCCTCAGAACCTTTGTGTATAACTTCGAATGTTTTTCTTTCTTTCTGCGAAGCTGTTACGTTGTGCTGCGTCGAGGCTATTGTGACGGATCATAGATGGTTGTGGATGTTTGTGCATTATGTTCGCTTTCATAATTTCCTTATACTGCGATCCGCAGCGGCAGAATTAAGTTTCGATCTGTATTAATAGTCAGAAAAGCACAAATTAGTATATTATCTACAAAAATATTTATGTTTAACGCGTTTTATAGCAGGAAACAGAATATAATTGATGCAGCAGCAGCTAAAAACGTTCAGATATTTAATACTTAAAAATTTGCATATTCGAATGAAAGTGTTAAATGGTTTGAAAGAACAGAACGCATTAGAATCCGTTTCCGGTCCAACATATAAAAGAACACAGGGACATGAACTCACAGAAAAGTTTTCATAAGTATACTTAAAAATTTTTTGTTTGAGATTTACATCCCAATTTCGAATTGAAATTTAGTTATTAATTTCAAATTTACCAAGCGTTTTAGTAGCAAGCGGTACAGTTAAGGCACAAACCATGCTTTAAAGCTGGACCATTATCACAGCTTCGATTGGTTAGCACTTGAAAAACAAGCAAAAYAAAATTCCAGGCAGCATCCAAAGATTGGTATCAGCTTCAGAGCAAAACCATCCAAATATTTAAGCGTACATTTTCAGCATTATTTGTCAAATAACTCAACATTTTAAGTAGAATATTTCAAAAATACGAGTCGAACTCGCTGAACACATGCAATTGGCTTACCTATGAAACAAGGTGCCGAATTATGCAGTACCTTATTGACTTTTATGGACTTCTGAGTATTAAATACAGCTTGATTTTTAAATATTATGGCTTCGGCGGAAAATATTTACGGTTTTTGAGTTCAAAACTCATGAAATATATATGTACGTGTGTATAGTAAGTTGCAACTTGAGCTTGCACGAAAAGCTCGTGTGTAAAGCTGACGACAGTGAATGATTACAAAATTGTTTTTAAACTTGTTACTGTTTATACAATGGTTAGTTAAGCGTGGAATTGCTGGCGTTTTTAGCGCTGTTTCATTAGAAGTCATCGTCCTGTGTTAATAGAGTGCATGGGTTAAGTGCGGTTTGTCATAATTTTGGGCTGTACAAATAGTTAGATAACAAGCGTATGTATAGCAGTTGTTATATACCATAAATATAATAAATATATGAGAACCATTTACATCTTGACCTTTTGTGAGTGATGCAATTTACAAAGTAGAATCAGTGTGACAATAAATATGTAAATGGCAAAATATTTTCGGTTGAAAGCAAAATTTTAACTTACATACCTATTGATTTTTTTCGATTTTCGTCTAAGCGAAGTGAATAATGACTTTCTATAAACATTTTCAAAATAACATGATTTAAAAAAGCAGTTGAAGCATAAAAGTTAATTGGTTTTCAGTGCGATAGCGTTGCGGTTTGAAAGTTTAGAAACAATTTCGTAAAAGCCGTAAAAAGCTCAAATTTCAACTTCCCTAGCTTTGATATTTGTCTTTGTTGTATATGCACATAATTTTACAAAATGTGAGATTTTTATAAATTGTGAATTTTGAAAGAAAAATTTGCTCAAGTATTTCGCATAAATTAAAAACATTTCTATCGAAGTATATTTTAATGAAAAATTCTAAATTTTTATGACAATAACACTTATGAGCGGTAGAAATTGAAATATAAAGTTTACTATAGTATATCTTGTTCTGTGAGTACCGGAAATGAGGTCCTGTGTTTGTGTTTGACGTATTTTATTTGGAAGTACAACAAAATTAAAAAAGTTTTCCATACAGGGTGTGGAGAGAAGAGAGAAAATTAAGAAAATTAAAATTAGTAAAACTATGCTTCCCACACACAATCACCGTAATCTGTTTTGGCAGCTCAGAACGCTCGACCAATTCTGCTCGCCAAAAATCAGATTATCAATGTGTTCAACATTTATAATTTGTTACTCACAATTCCATTGAAAGCACTGTAGGATTCGGACACGCCTGTGGTGCGCGTATGTGGCATTGTTTGTGGCAGATCAAATTGCAGTCCCGACATTCGTAGCCCTGCTTGCCAGGTCGTCGCGGGATGGACTTCATGCAGACTTGGCATTGCAAGCCGCCACTGTGGAGGCAAAAAGAAAATTTKTAGAAAAACAAGCAATTTTATAGAACAATTAGCAGAAATGCAAACGAAAATTCGTCGCTGCTTACCCGCTCAAGTGTTTGGCGATAAAGGTGTGGTCATTATAAATGTGCAGTTTTGTGCCTTTGCGACGCCACCTGGGCCGTTGTGCGATTGCCAGCGGCACAATGAAATGCCTAGTAGAAAATRTACGCATTAGCGCTTAAGCATTCAATAGAAATATACAAATGCAGACGGGCTCSACAATTGACTCACCGCTTCACGCCATTCTCGATCGTCTCTAGCACCAGCGTGGATGCTTCATGTACGTACGTTTTATTGCTGGCTGACGAGAAACCTGAGATTGCGGACGATTCTGAAATTGAAGATTGCCTTGAGTGATCAAGTCGTGACGAACCCGCGCGTAAGCCTGAGTATTTTCGTTGTTTTGTGTAGTTTGCATAGTTTCGTTTTTTTTTTTTTTACCAAAATAAAATTAAGAAAAGCGTGCAGTTTCGAAGTACCGAAACGAAATTATAAGTTTAGTTTCAATTGTTACACATCATTTACGATAAAATACATTTCACCAAAGATATTTTCAGGGTGTTTCCATTTTTTTGCAGCAAAAATATGGTTTAGTTACACAAGTAGTGGTAGTAATATATAGCGGTGGGTGAAGGAGTTCGATTATCCAAAAGTGAACAGATTTTCCCATTTTGATTTTTTTTCGTTTTTTTATTTTTATTTGTATTAAAACAAAATCGCCCAAAATCATAAGATGGAAACATATGAAATTAAAAGAGAGTAAAATTAAATTAATACATATATGGATTGAATATGCACAATTCAATGCATTAACAGTATTTTAAAATTAATCAAATCAAGCGGTAAATTAAATGTTAAAAATTTTGACGCGAACCCAAATTAAAGGAGGCGGAAGGAAATAATGAGTTAAAGTGTTTTGTTAGTACGAAATTGATATGCACGTGTGTGTATATATGATTGCATGTGTATATTATGAGGATATGAATATATTAGTATTACACATGTACATAAATATAATATTGATTAAGGGACCATACATACATATAATTCATATTTTCGGCGTTGAAGTGGCATAGTTTTCGTGGTACAGTAGATTAGTTTAGGGAGTGTGTTTGGAAAAGAAAGACAAATACGTATACAGTAGAAAGTGTTAGGTTAGAGATAAAGAAACAGAGATAGACAAAATAAAATGGACTACTTAGTACACACATATAACTATGTGGATTTAATTACACAAAAAAAAAACAGCAATAAGAAATAAAACGCAGAAATTAGATTTAATTTACAATAAGCAGCGCATTTTTTAAATCGAAATCCGCATTTTCAAAAACTTTTTTAAAATTTGGTTTAAGCAATTGAATATAGTAAGTTATAAAATAAAATAAAAATAAGAAAGCATTTCACAGTATAAAGATTTCTACCAAAGATTTACAACTATTTATAAGACAGCTCCTGCCAAACGTAAAGAAAGCTTTTATAGTAAAATAGCATAGTAAATCCAATAACGACGCTTAAACTAGCGACAATTTTTCCACACATAAAGAGTTAAGAAGCATATTATGAAAGAGAGCGAGTGAAAATTACGTCCACACAAGTGTTAGATCAAGTACCAAGTGGTTGGTTGGAGAGGTGGGTGAATGGTAATTACCAAGTGAATTGCTCTTAGACAATACAGCACGATCGACAGATAATGAACGTGAATCACCGTTAAGTGTTCCTGTTGGGGTGGTACCGTTATTATTGTGGGACGGCGTCAAAGCGCCACGATCAGCCGAATGGGTGCGTGTTTTGGATCGACTTAAACGTTTTTTTAATGTTCCAAAGAAATTTCGTTTCTTACTCCGTCCTCTCTCGTCCAGCTCAGCGCTGCTTAATGSTGTGCTGGTCGCAGCACCGTTGCGGRGCAAACTATTGCTTTGGTAGCCATAATTCTGTGAACCGTTTGTAGTCGAGTTGCCATTGTATGGTGAGTAGCCATTGTGGGCCTGTGGTGAGGAAGCGGCATTCGGTTGACCAAACTGTGCAATGAAATGAAAGACTTTAATTAATTTACAAMGACAAAAACATCAGTTATATGAGCTTTGAGCTTTGTGTATTTTAAAGTATGCTGAAGACTTTTGACTTAAGCTTATTTTGTTTGAAGTTATAATCGCTGAGTGCTAAGTCTGACATACTTAAAAAACAMAAAGCTGTTTATTTTTAGTGCATTCAGTTTTAATTGAAAATCATTCAAACAAAATATTAAAGTATTTCAGCAAAATTGCAACATTCGCAGCGTGCTTTCGAATAAGAGAACAATTTTGGCATACTCACCTCGGCGCTGGATGCAGCCAAAGCGCTGCTGTTACCTGATGCCACACCCGATTCATCTAGCGACACATCGTTTGGTGGACATGAGTCTGTGGGGCTGGCGGTTATGTCCGTCGCCACCGAAATTTCCTGTTGTATTTGCTCGATATCCGCTGTCGTATTGGCTGTAGGCAACGATTCGCTCGTATTGTCGTTTAATGGGGATTCTAAAATTTGTGTCACAGCACCGTCGACTTCTTCTTGTGGCGACTCYTTAACTTCGATTCTGCCGTCCTTGTTCACTTCAACCTACATATTTTCGTTGCAGACGAAATTTCGGTTGGAAGTGATTTCGCAGGTTAATTTTAGTTAGAAAGCGCATTGAATCATTAGAGTTACAAGCAATTGAAGAAAGCGAGCCAAAACGAAGAAAAAATACGTAAACATAAGTTCCTTATCTACTTTTTAAGGTTATGTACTCAACTATTTCAAAAMCTAAATAAATAACTTATGCACAAAATGAGTGCAACTCAAAAAGAAATTTTAGTTTTTTTATGTAAAAAAGTTGTATAAATAATGTTAAAAATWAATGAAACAGGTTTAATGAACAAAACGTGAATCGGTATGCAGATGCTGAGAAACTTAAATACAAATTTACCTTAAATGCRTTTGAATTGTTTTGGTTCTATTTGTTTTGACGTTGCGTKATGGTGCAATATGAACGAATCAGGAAATAATTTGATTTTTTCAAAAGCGTTTCGTAATGTGACGTAAGGTGGAGAGAGCGGGAGTGAGCAACATGAAAAACAAAAAACAAATTTAGCATCGAAATTATTCGAAATTAAATAAAACATTAAATCAATTGCTTGGGCGGAGATTTGAGACGATTTAATATGAGTCTCTGCCTGAAATACTTGTATGTATAAAGCACACCATTTCTCCATAGGCAGCTAAAGGCTTAAATGAGATTTAAAAAAAAAAAACGTGAAAATCTAGAACTCACCCTTTGGACGCTATGTATAATTAGTGTGCTCTTGCTGGGTTGTCCGGTTGTGGAGAGTGCGCCATCYTGCAAGGCGCGCACAGCCGCATCAGCCAAACCGGCGCCATTCTTCATGTGCTGGTTAATGACTGGCGTGCTGATCTTCAAGGCCTCTTTCAGTTTGTACGGTTTGGGTCCAGCGGGTATTTCGGCACCTTCAATGAACACAAAGTCCACAGTGATGGTGCCACTCACCGGATTCGTCTCATACGGACGCGGCTGCAGTGTCAACATTTGTGTGGATGCAGGCCCCACGGCCAGCTCATCAATGCCCACCAAACCCAAACCGAGGAATTTGGCCGTTTCGACGCCATTAGCAGGCCGATCATATACTTCGAATAAAATCTCCGCTGATTGTGGAGACAATTCACTAAAGAAAACAAAAKAAAAATCAAACAATCGGKTATAAAAAATGAAGCGTAAGYACKTACAATAGGAAATGCTCATCCCAATAAGGCGTGGCACCCTGCCGAACGCCGGTTTGATTCTTTTGTGCAGGTTCGTCCATTTCCACCACAACGTAGGGGTCCTTGGCTTCGGCCAGCCCTTCACCTTTCACAATTTTTACCAACAAACGACGACCAGAGATCATGGGCTGCATACCTGACAAATTAGAGCCCTCCAAGTTTGGCTATAAAGGGTATTCAGTTTTTTTTTTTTTTTGGTGTAGTATGAAAGAGAAATGAAACGAGAAAAATTGTTGAATAAAATGAGCGGGAAATTGTGCGCAATGTTAAGCATGTTTTCCAGTTTACGAAGGCAATGAAATTTGCCTTTTATTTSATAACTAGTATTTCTACATGTATGTGAATATTTTTCGGTACAATATGCGAGTTTCTTTACAAATTTAGGTTTTATCTTTTGGAAATTGTAACAATTCAGTTGCGATATTATGTTCAATAATTATAATAATATTGATAAGCCCTCTGAAATGAGAGAAAGCAAAAACAAAAATGAACTTAACTTTTGAAAATTAATTTCAAAAAGTGATTTTGACTTTGAACTGTTGTTAATTGTAATATAATGTTTGTTAAGTAAACAAAAGGCAAATTTCATCGGCAACAATGTTGAGGCTGCAACAATTATTCAATTTCTAAACATGCAATGCGCGGAAGTGGGCAGAACGATGAGAAGAATAACAGTGTTTATGTTGTGACACAAAATTTTTACAAACTCTGGAGCGATCGACTCGAATGCCAAATATTTGTTAACTGTATGTTTGTATGTGTGTAGAGTGGTGTACCTCTGTAATCACATACCAGCTTTGTATGCAAAATCTGTACGACTTGTCACTGCCAATCGTTTAATGATTCGGAAAGTGTCTTATAAAAACATAAACAATTAAAAAATGAAATTAACGCAAAACAAGGAAACGCCGTATACAGATTTGGTAGTTATGAATATGTTTCTTCTCAGTGTACTGACGCTCACCGCTAACGCATCATAATTGACGGGATATATTACAGGCATGTCAAGCGGGTCGATCTCGGCCCGTGGGCAAGTTGCGTAGACCGAAAAGTCGACTGGATAGACGGTGTCGCGCAGTGTGGCGGTGATTATGTCACTAATGACTCCTTGCAGCTGCTGCTCATCTTGATCCATTGGCTTGATTGCGCCCACACTATTCATGGCAACTCGGATCTGCACACAAAAATATTGTCACAAATTAGTTTCTACTTATTTACTTAAATTTAAAAAGCACTAGCAGCAACACTCACATCGGGATAGCCATCCACCTTCATCTCGCCCTTGAGTGTGTTGTAGTTCATGGCGGTAGCCATGCGTGCACGGAAGCGGGATATGGTCACTTTGTAGTGCGAGGTGTCAACCTTGCCGGCCTTCTGGCGGTACGTCTTCACCTGCAGCACCGGCTGTGCATCACAATCAAATGTGATCAGCTGWGGAATAGACAGACATATTAATGTGTCTTGGAAGGATTGYTGCSCAGTGAAACCTACCATATTCGATGGATTCGTTTCATCACAGTTACAAAATATATTGTTCAAACTGGGTGGTGGACTGTCGGGCAGCACGCGCACCACCTCCACTGCGACGCCATGCTGAAAGCAATAAGTAAATTCATATTAAGGAAGTGTCATTCCTGCGACCTGTGGTCTATTGTACCCTGGTATTAAYATTGCATGTTTGAATAGTTAGTACCTCTCAGTAAACAATGACAACTGTGAAACATTTACAAACATTTATAATATTGTTGTGTGAACCCAACTTTATGATTGTTACTTCGCGTGTTTTTTATAATATTAATATGTATGTACATATGTATATATGCAGACCTGTTTGTATGTATTATATTAAAAATTTCATGTCGTTCTGGTCTTTGCCTCTTCGAATTGTTTTTGCAGCTTTTATCGCCGGACTTACGTTTTCAGTGTTGTTGTTATTATTATATTATATTATTTCTTCTTCTTTATTATGTTTTCAGCACCAAGGGGCCAAGGTYAACTTTAAATCCATTTCGTGTCTTTACATGTGTGTATACATACATATCTACACGCCTGTCAACAATATAAATTTGTATGTATGTAAGTGTGTGTGATATATAAATTGTCTGCCGTRGTTTTGGTGTTTCTCGTTTCATACATTTATGTTTATTTGAATTTTATTGCTTAAACTGCRCTTCGATTTTTGCTTTCTTCGAATGCTTCTTATAAGCCGGTTTTATTTGATTTTCTTTCTGTTCTAAGTAATACTCAAATGAGTCTAAATTGGGCGAGCGTCTTTATGAATGTAAAATAGTATGTTTATATACATATAAAACATATACGAGTATTAAAATATGTCTGACGTAATGCGTGACTCAATTTGAGTGTCTGTTAGATGACGACGGAATATACACGTATTTGTGCAACAACAAAACAAAACAAATCAGCTAAGTGATCTCATAGTTTGCTTGGAATACGCTTTAGAAAGATGAGAAAAGCTATAAAAGCATAACTGGAATTCTCTGACTCTTCTTTTCGATTGTAAATAATTAATGAACTTTTCATGCACTTTGGCTTAAGGCGATGGAGCTGTTTCTATTCAAGGGCATAGTTCACATTTTTTCATATATCAATCAAAACATTTTTGTCTGTCAATCATATCGTGATTATATGTACATATACAAATCATGACGTCACGAACTACAATCATTACTACTGAAAAAAAGAAG
Source organism: Bactrocera latifrons (assembly GCF_001853355.1). Classification (NCBI taxonomy): domain Eukaryota; kingdom Metazoa; phylum Arthropoda; class Insecta; order Diptera; family Tephritidae; genus Bactrocera; species Bactrocera latifrons. Next base: position 158,924 of record NW_017536741.1, on the reverse strand, counting down.
AATCTTAATATGAAACAAATTTGAAATAGAATGGGAATCTAATTTTATGCTCTGCATGCTGTTTTTTTTACCAATAATAATTTGTCTGCTATTATTCGCTCGGGCTTTTAGTTCACAGGTAAAGAGGCATGTAAATCACAATGTTAATAACCCATGAAGTTCTCGAGTCTGTTTTCCTAAATTTCATTTAATTGCGAAATAATACACAGTGGCACATTTGGCGCRTTAATAAATCGATAAGCTGGCGTTTTATGAGGTCATACCGAGCTTTACTTTCCCAGCAATAATAGCGATTATGTATATAGCATTAAGCCCTGCACAATTTGCATAAGATTTACATACATACATTTATACACAACGATGTTAAAGTGTGTTCCTTTTTATTGTATTAATTGTAAATGTAGACTATCCGGTTTATTTGAATATTAATGTTTGATTAGTACATCGCTTGGCAACTTACCTCTTCCATCGATTTCTTCAGCGTTTCATTTAAGGCTATAACCCAAGAGGTTAGCAGCTCGTTGACAATCACAAGATCGCTGTAAAGCCAACGGAACACTTGACTGGTCCAAGTAACGGAAGTCTAAATTGGAAATAAATTTATATTGTCAACTCATGTCTGCTGCWCAACTTACTGTTTCGGGTCCAACAACGTTGGAGGGTGGCGGGACATAACGTTTTTTGCGGCTTTCTGGTCCRGTAGAGCCCTGTCGCACCATGCGGCGGCGTGCGCCAGCACCAGCAGCTGCACCCCCAGCACCACCACCAGGCGCGCGACCACGTGCAGCACCACCGGGTTTGGCAGCTAAGTCCTAATCACAACAAAAACATATACAAACGCTTATTGTTAACAATTTTAAGATAGCAGTCTGTGGTCCGCCTTTGGGGGATTTTGTCGTACCCACCTTAAAATCTGCCTTGCTTGCCATCACTTCTCTCGGCTCGGATAGTCGTTTGCTCGCCTCAGTTTTCGCTGTGCTGGCAGCACCGGGCGCCACACTGCTCTGCCGACTGTTGCTCTGACTTGTCGGCGTCTTGTTGTTGTTATTTACCACATATTTATTGTATAAAAATTTACACAGCCATACTAAGAAGAGGGCCAATACAGCCCAAATAAATATGAACATTGCTAGTGAGTCCATTGTTAAATCACCAATTCCTTCAAATGAACAAATATAATCATCGATTTGATCTGCTAAATCCATAATTCAATGCGATGGCAGATGCATAAATCAAGTTTTACGCATCATATCTGAAAATAGACATAACAGCAATGRTTTTGGTTAAGTCCACCATATAACATGTTTGAAAATATGACAGTTTGAGTATTAATTTCTATAATATCTAAAAATGTCTAGAAAAGTAATATTCGCTAAACTGTTTGAAGTTGATGCGTTATGTATTGCTCAAAACATACTTAGGGCACTGATAACATCAATCGGTAGCAAAAAAGCAGTAAGTTACAACCGTTAACTCGCCGTTCCCATGATACTCGGGTCTAAGTAACCGGATCGGACTCGGATTTTTATCCGGGCAAGTACTGTCAACTCGACACCATGTCCTGAAATTACTCCCCACACTAACAACAACAACATCCGTTACCTCCAACCTTAATCACCAACATGACGAATCTACCAATCCCTTTCAAACCCACCCTMACTTTGATATATCTGAAAGAGAGCCACACAAGTTTTGAGTCGACTCCGAACGACTCCGAACGACTAACGGACTTTATACAAAACATCGTTCGGAGGCTTGTGATTAAGAGTAKATGTTAAAGGATCGAATAAAAAAGAACACAAAAACTTATTTAAAATATGTATTTTCATTATTGGCTATACAAATATTGGGTTAAAGGTAACCATAAGGTCAAATGTAAAAATAATATAATGGAAGAAAAATATTTACCGTGCCGAATTAAGTGAACTTCCTAGCTCCAGTCAAAGAGAATAAGCAAATTCAAAGAAATTAAAAATGTCGAAAATCACAGCGAAGAAACAAAATCACATTTCAACGAATTTAACAAAATTCCCGCATTTCATAAGATTTTTTAAATCGTCTTCCGCTTTTTGTTTGTTTGTTTATCAGTGCATTTGCGTAAAGTCTTTATTTTCGATACAAAGCAAGTGTTTATCTTTGGCCTTGTAGCACTTGCGGTTTTCACTTGAGCAATGGGTGGTGTTTGTTAAAACCCATTTGGGATCCTCCAACACACGCGCACACACAACCACACTTTCACTTGCGAAAATAACCAAACTCTCGTTTGCCGAATGCTATGGACGAAAAGTGCTCGGCCAAATGACCGAAGTGTATGGGGTTCGCAGCGAGTAAATTTATTCTGAAAATTTGGTATGGAAGCCAAAAAGATTTCAACTGGCTATTTATAGCACGCTAGCTGGTGAATTTTTCACAATTGAAATATTTTACGAATYTGTGTTGTTTTGCTATTTTGGAAATCAGAAAAACTGGAGCACACACTTTGAGCACTATGGATATACATACATATGTACGTCTATATATCTAAAGACTTAGCATACACAAGTAATTATGGCACAAATGCTTTGAGGCTAATCCGCAATTTTTTTCGATAAAGAAATCGCAATCACATTTTGCCATCGCTCATCGCTTTAGAAATCCCGTTTATCTTATTAACAAAATTTCTTTACACCAAATCAAAGCGAAACCGAACCGAATGAGGAGTATAGAACGAAGCTAAATTAAAAACCTTTCGAAAGCAAAGCGAAACCAAACTGAACGCCAAATTTGAAGGAGATCGGCCGAAATCCGTCACAGTCGGTGGCAGTCGAGAGTTTGCGAGCATAAAGCATCAGGAGAACAGCCGGTAGAGATTGCCCATGGAGCTAGAAGCCACTTCCCAGTAGCATAACACTTCTGGCAGTTCGCGGCTGCTTTGGCGAACCGAAGTGGGGCATAGYGTCGTCGCAAAGAGATAAACGCCGCTCTGGTCTGTGCGTTGGAAAAACGGAAAAGCTTTCTGAATTTGTAAATCTCTCACTACGCAATGGCCAATAAGCAATAAGTTAGGAGGATGTCGTTGAATTCACGAATACACTCGGCGGCTACAGCTAATCAACAACCGCAGACGCTCACCATCTGTTCACACTACACCGAACTTTCTTTCACACCGTGTAAGCATGTGTGTGTGATGGCCGATCTTGTTGTTCAACAGGATGTTTGTGTGTAGCAGCTGTCGGAAGCGGGTGGCACTATTGCCACTTTTACACCTTCTCAGTTTTGACGTCATACTTTTTAAAATCGAAAATAAATTTTACATTGTGTGTATGAGTGTGTGTGACTTTTTCTATTACCGCATGGTTGCCGACATCACCGTTGGCTGCTCACACGAAATGACGTAATTGGGTGCACAACCAGATCTTGTACATATGTATGTATGTGCGAAGGCTAAGCTGACTTAGGACGCACGACACAGGCAAGTATTCTCGCTTCTACAATTACGCTTCTAAATTTATACTAAATATATTGCTATGTGAATAATGGACTCACCAGAGTTTTTATATAGAAGCATTTTCATTTCGACTATTTATGCCGGCACTCCGTCGTGGCGTTAGTGCAACTCTAGTCAATGCGTGTGCCAATATAGCAACAACTACAACAATCATTATGTTAATTTAGTTTTTCCCACAAAGGCATTAATTTCAAGCGCATTAAAATAGCTCACACGGCGTCAATGACAACACCAAAAACTATTTAAGAAACGAATCTCTCTGGACGCAGTTGGAATGGCTTTCGTTTGATGCCAAAGCAAGAAGTTAATGAATGCTAAGCAATAACATCACGCTTTCGTAAACTATTTTCGCTGAAAATTCTAAATAAACGGCCCTCCTACTTATTTACACATATGTAGGTATATTCACACATATAAACAAGAACATATATGCAAATGGTATTGAAGAGTGTTTTCTAATTCAAAACTCAACCGCCAATTTGACCTTTTGCTAATCTGTCTCTGCTACCAATATTTTTGAAAGCTATATAAGTAGGATGTTTTTCGTCAATCTATTGCCTTGATATTTCAATAGTTTAATTCTATTAGCCTGAATGAATTCGCTTATGATGACCAATTCGCTGGATTTTAATATTGAAAATGAAAAGCAGATGATTTGGCCGCTGTCAGCAGCATATTGCACAGTTTTTATTGCAAACAGTGTATGCACATTATTTACATATGCAAATATAAACATATCGAAGTTTGTATGCACTTTGTGCATGCACCGAATTCAGCGCGCTGCCAAACGGAATCTGCGAAATCTCTTTCAGCTAAATGTCTATTCTTGTGAGTGAATTATTTTTTTCTAAACACWAGATGCTTGCCTGATGTAAAACAAACAATTTACATGATATATTGAATGAATGAGCAATGGCCGTAATGAATTTGGCACTTGTTGCAGACAGCATGCAACAACAATAGCAACAAATAACAAATAAATAAATATTTAAACACAAACTCAGGCACTACTGTTCGAATATACAACAAATATATACATATATATATATACTATATATAGATATGTATATCTCGATATACATATATATTTCAACGAAATATAAATTGAAGCTGAGACGTCTTCAGCGAGTTTTATTATTTCATTCTCTTAGCAATAACAATAATATGAAATATTATAGCATTAACACGTTTTTAGAAACAGCTTTCATCGTCCCACAACAGCTAGTATCAAAGTAAGACTCTTGTTGAAATCTTTTTCATACCGTTAGSAAAGAAAAAACACTGTTGGGAAATATAGATGCTGAGTACATCTGTCATTCTTCTGCTTGGCCCAACCGTGCCGACGTAGAACTCAAAGATATTTCAACAGTTTTCKCAAATGCGCCAGGTGTTTTCTCATTTCAGGTCATCGTCCATGTTTCTGCCTGATATAATAGGGTGGAATTTGTTCCGGTTCCAAGATATGCAAAGTCCTTAACCTTTTCAAATGTATAGCTGCCAAAGTAGTTCCCAAGACACCGSGAGCCTTTGTACGTAATCTCTAGGTACTTTGTCTTGCCCTCGTTCATCACAAGACCAACCTCTTTCTCTTCTTTTTCTAGGCTGGTATAAATTGCGCTGAAAGCTTTTTTGTTGTTAAAGCATTAATATGTAAAGGATGCACGGGGACGCACTCTGTCTAAAAGCTCGTTTGGTACCGAACGGCTAGCAAAGGTCTTTCATGATTATGAAGGAGCTGACAGTTGAGCCATTAGAAAAATGAAATATAATATTATTGTCGCACAATAAACATACGATACGAGCATGTAGGGTGGGTTGACAGTCGTCTTTGATGTACCCTGTCTGTACCCCTGCGGAACGTATAACTCAATACCCGAGAATGTTTTTCTATCTCGTTAAACTCGTTTAACCGCTTTCTTTCCTCCTTCTCTTTTACCATGACAATACATTACATTTATACCAGTTGTACGTTCGATTCGCAGTACTCCAAAGTGAAGCATCACGCAAGTGACTACTGTAATAATGAAAACAAATGGTCACTATTCGCTCAACGTGACAGTACATACATATACAGATTTACATATATGTACATACAAATATGCATATCTGCTCATACTTTTGCAGACAGATTAGCGGTGCCGGTCGACATTGCACTCTGATGTCATTACGACGACGTATATTACCTTATTTACAAATTTTAATTTAAAGCCCCCCACGAATATCCGAAGCGCAGCAGGAAACTAATTTCGAAAGCCAAATATTTTGTGTTCCTACAACAACAGGGGGGGACTGAAAGAAAATGAGCATCAAATCAACAAGAAAATAAAAGTGTAACTAATTTTCAAACTCAGAAATTTCATTTATAACTGTCTTTTCCAACAGTGTACTGAAAATCAATGTTAAAAACGCTTCCATTGTTACATTCAAAACCGAAAGGTTTGATTGTTTCGCTGAGATCGCAGGAATTTCACACTCTTTGAAGACTAATGGCCTTTACTACACAAAGCCAGCGTAAAAGCGCGTTATGCTGACGATGAATGGGAACAACAGTTCGTAGAACAAGACTACCGAGACACAATTTAAGCATGAAAATCAACTTTATATAAAAAATAAGAAACAATGGCGAATATGTAAGTAAAGAGGAGAGATGTGAAAATGCTCGACTCACGTCCAACCGCGCACCGCTCTCTGAAAGAGTTATTATAATAAAAAACATACACACAGGCATATGTGTGAGTAAACTTAAAAATATGCAAATATTTATATACATGTGTGTATGTATGTACATAAATATATGGTATACATATGTGGCCTGGTCACGTTTGGGACGCCGCCAATAAAGTCAATAGGCCAATATGAAGCTACTTAAGATGTCCAAACGAACTGTAAGTAAAGACAAACACATAGCGATCTGATTTTAACATATTGTTAATGCGTAAAAATCAAAACAAAACAATGTAGACGCAGTAGATCCTTCTATAGCATCCATTAAAGCACATAAACCTCTTTTAGACTAAAAAAGCTCATAACTCCTTTCTATTCCAAACGAATACACGACTGCTAATCCGCAGTTGCTGACGGACTGTATGTCAGACTTTCACCCGACGGTTCATGGGTGCGAAAGTTCGCGGGACTGAAACCATTCGTCATTTGGATCTTCGCTTTTTTTTTTTATTTTCTGCTTCCCCTTTCGCAATTCTTAAGTACTTTATATTTTGAATAATTAAAGTGCTGACATAATAGAGTACATTGTATTTATCGGGTTAGAGCACAAAGAGGAGCGGCGTCGCACAATGTGAGCCAATTCTCCGTGTACCAATAACAAAAAAACAACAAAGTTTGCACATTTATGACCTCGGTGTGAACTGGACTGGCGTGAGTTCTATTTTTGGGGCACACCCAAAAGCTTACGAGCTAAATTAAATTAAAAACAATGTTATAAATCTATGTGCTGCTCATGAGTACATACGTACGTACATAAAATTTGTTTTTGTTTTTGTTTTTTACTCCCCACCCCAGTCCACTTGGGGATAACGCGTSGACTTTAATTGCGCTCGTCTTCGCGAAAGTGAGGTTCAACCGAATCGGGATCACCTCGCGAAATTTTTTGGACAAACACACCCAAATCACGTCATCACGCGAAAATACCAGCARATACAGTTGTATACTTCCAAATATACATACATATGTATGTACATGTATGCACAAAGAGTTGCTTTGGCATATGAGAACACACAAAACCGCAAGCGAAGCTTAGATTATTGCAACGGCGCTGCGTTGTTGCATTTTCTCACTCTTCTATTCGAGTTGTTGGTTTTGTTTACGATCTGCTCTTGCTTGTGAAATTTCGATTTTCTTTGCTTATTCTCGTCAAACTCAACGCAACGAAATAAATCGCAAAAGTCATTCATCACTCATTCGGCTCAAACAACCGGGCCAGCAGTGGCATATTTGTGTGTGTGTGTCAGCAACAACAAAGCGACAACAATCAGCAGCGACGAGTCAGCGATGGCAGCTGARACTTCACGTTAACGTTAGGCAGAGCTACTTGTTGCGTCATTCAAGAAAACCGCAGAAGAAAGCAAAAACATTTGAGACGAAACCAAACGTAYACAAACACACAAACTGTAGACCACACATACGAACATATGCGAAAGTACATAGCCATAGGCGCGTTATTTAAGCCAAGCTAAGCCAACAAACTCTTTGTGCCAACTCAAATTACATTTMTTTTCGAAACTGTGCCATGACGAAATGAAAACAGCATAACAACAACGAAAACAATTGCCACAAGTATAAGAATGTGCGTGCGAGTGTAGTTATGAAGCGTTGATCTAATAGCAGCTGCTTGCAGTCRAAGTGAAATTAGTGTTGCGGTAAAAGTTAGTGGATTCTTAATTTGAATAATGAAACTATGGCTCTAGCCCTTATTAGGCCCAGTGGCTGTGTCGCTGTGTGAGGCGGGCAGGGTAGAGGTTCATTTCGACTAGTTTCACTTTAGAAAGCAACTTCATTCATTACGTACAAGCGATTATATATATACAGACATTCATACACGCATACATACATTTGTGTAGATACAAAAATATATACGTTTGTATATAAGTATGTACGTACATACACATATTTATTCAATTTAAATTTCGCTTAAATGCGCGCATAACCATGAGCTCTGTCTCCATAATAATACATACATACATACATACATACGTATGTACGTCCACATGTGAATATGTAAAACACCAACAAGACTTGCAATTTTGAATACTGGAGCGCAATTAATGCATCACTGCGAGCTATTCATCGCTTATCAACCAGCACATCAGCCAATCCACCGATTGCAAGAAAATTCCCATCAAAACGGTTTAAGGCCTCCAGAAATGCCCGACAGTTGTCCATGTGGCGAGTAGAGGGAGGAAAAGCATGGCGAGTGCAAGCAAAGCTCAATTCTTCACGTGTCTGCACGGCTCTGAACGCAATGAGTGGAAACTTGGCAAAGGAAGTGCACACAGTAACATTTGTATGCTTTTGTGTACATATGTGTGCGAATATGGGTATATGTATGTACATGTGCATTGCATTAATGACAGTCACAAAGTGTAACAAAATAATTGCTGGCGAACATACGCGAATAAMATAACGGTGCATGGGTATAAGCTCTAACATTGAATCAATTTAATAACAGCTAAGAAGTGACAACGCGCCGTTTACATACTGAAGAAGRTGAGGTTCAACTAGTGCTGTTCGAAAGTTCTTTAAACCTTTAACGTTTCGCCGTCTCTCTGCTGCATGCAAAAAGCAAGCAGCGGAGTCATTACAAATTCACAAGCCCGACAGAGATTTGTCGCTTAGAATACTTAGCGACTAGGCCGCTACACTGATAGGCAATATTGAAGCGCTGCTAGAAAGGTGACTGACGAAGTAGGCGAACGAATTTGAGCAACAACAAGCTAGGTTGGTATTTTAGAAAACGAAAATACGAATACGAATACGAATGGGGTATGACTTCAAAATAATTTTTTTTTTTTCTAAAGCAAGTCAAATTAGATAACTTTATCGAAACAAAACGCATTTGTACATAAAAATAAATCAAACATCACATGCATTTATTAAAACAATAATAACAGCTTAGCAAAATGTGAGACAAAAACTCAGCACACCACTACATAGCACGACAAGAACGACAGCTAAAAACAAAAACAAATTCTCAGTCAAAGCTTCAACAATATTATCTTCGCCCAAGATCAGCCCTCGGAACGATGTGCTTAATCATGCGACAAGGCCACAACGCAGATTTGTGAAACTCTCAAAAATTATTAATTTCAAACCCTCACACAGCTACACAAACACCCCCCTCCCTTGGCGGCTCCAACATGTCCAGTTGTTTGCCACGCCGCGCATCAATGCTTTCCGCGCTGATTTGTGAACGAATGCAAGTGTGTGGGCAATGTTTACATATTCAATAATAATTGAATCATTCACTGAGTCATCTTTGRAAATAATATTAAATATATTTAGCATTATCGGCCATCATTTGAACCAAAAGCTATCAATCGCACGAGTGTGCATTTTATTAGTTTATTTSTGCGTTTATTAGGAAATTAATTAATATTTAGGTGGAGGCAACGTTCACGGGGCGTATGCGTAACCACACATTCCAATTCAATATACCACACACAAGCCACTTATAAATCGGGAATATTAGGCCCATCTCAACAAATAAAAACGGCAAATGATAAATGAAACAATATCTCATGAATCATTAAAAAACTCAGGGTGGGGATAGGAAAAAAGGAAGTTCATAACAACTGGCATGTGCTCTGACAAAYCTATTGGGGTGCTGTATGACTTCATTTATGAGTTATACGATTTTTTTTTGTCTGTCCAATTTCATTAGAAATAGGCTACGTAAACATGCCGCAAGTCAATACGAGCACTGCAAATTGCATAGTACCGAGCGAAAAGCTGCTCACATAGCTGATTTCATTCGTATGTCTAAGGAGCATAATAAAAAATCGATATCAACTCACCCAATTTGATTTGCCTAACCGTTTGGTTGGGTGATGTACGTGTACATTCATACACATAYATATAAGCGTATCAGTATCTACAAGGAATAAGTGCTTAACTCGATATTCAGAACTTTCGAAGCGCGCGCTCTTTCTTTGAGTCATAACTTTTGATACCGTAAATTTTAATGTTTTGGAATCATGATTTCAGGAATGCAAATTTAAGTAGTTGGTGGGATCATAACTCGGTTTGGTCTTGAGCCGACTTTATCTATCATTTTTTGTGGTGACTGGGTGGTTGCGTATAAGCCAAGCGTAATGGGAGTGATAGCAACCCCTTTGCGGTAGTCAATCACTACACAGCCAATTTTGTAAAATCTCCCCGTTTCTACGCCATGGTCTACATAATCTTAGTAATTGTCAAAGCTTTTGCTGAACAAGCCCACGCCGCACACACGTAAGGTCGCGGAGTGTATTGAACCCCTAGTTAATTATTTAGCATTTTATGCCGCCGTCTCTTTGCAGTCATTAATAATTCCATTGGAAATTTACATTGATGCATTTTGTGATCGCTCAAGTCGGTTACAGGTGTAAAGTTTAAAGTACACAACAAAACAAGTAATTCAGTATACGAGTACACAAACAGTATTTTTATACACATATACATATATATAGTATTTATGTATGCGCGTATGTATAGATGCAAGTTCGGATTCGAGTTTTCATTGATATTTGTAGTAATCATTTGTGCCACTTCGTTTGCGTGAAGACTATATTTACCGCTGGACAATGCAAAAAGGCCAATAAGTAAACTCACTCACATATAGATATGTATGTAAAGCCATATTTATATTTATATATACATATATATACATTATATAGTGGTTTAACGAGGACAAAACGATGCAATGACTGCTTCTGAGATTAAAAATTTGTGTTTGTGTAATACTTCGATTTTTCACATGCACGCAGTCAACAAAATGCTTATACTTAGATATGAATGTACATATGTATATGTATAATATGTATGTTACAAATATATTGGGTAGTCGAAAAGGTCTTTTCGGCAGTCACTGGAGATATACATACATATGACTGCAACGACATCYATTGACAAAATWCGAAAAGACTTTTTCGACTACCCAATAGATATACTAAAGTATGCATACACACCGTATATAGAAATAGATTACTCTACTTTGCATAAAATCTGTGTGAAAATAATTAGTTTGGCATGTTCCATTTAATCGAGGTCTTACTGTACATTTAAAATACATCAAAGAAACTATAAATATTTCATTGCTGCTAACTTTCAAGTAGCCAAGCTTATACTCTGTAAGTCCGGCCAATAACATTGCTCCCTTATTATTCTACTAGTACAGCGTCTACACAGTCCAACTAATTGCCGCGTTTATCTCGTGATTACCTATTATTACTGAAACCTGTTCGTCAATTACTTAGTTCGTGTATAAAATTATATAAATATCTCCAACTATTATTATAATCATCAAACACACACACACACTTTCATGTAATTTTAGGTAGCAAGTAAGAAGTTTCTTTCGAAATCCTGATCAACTGATGAAATGCTGCAAAAATATGCAAKAAATAGAATTTCTCCAATTTAGCGTTGGCATATTATTAGTGCATAGGAGACAACACAAATACAGGCATATAAGCATGTCAATAGACAGCTCCACGCTGCTGCAATCACCGCAGCCAATAATTTTCAGTCTCTTCTTGGTCACTTACACATTTCACAGTGTAAACAGAAACACCTATTATATACATATATGCATGTAGGTACAACGGAAGCGGAAACTGGGTCTCGCTGACACATTCACATTCATGTAGCATACCACCTTTGAATGTGTGCATGTAGAAAATTGTACAAACGCTCAGCTGCGCCTTTCATGGAATGATTATAATTGAAAAATCGAGCGTTTGTCGCAATTTTCGCTGCACGCAAATGGCAAATATAAATGGAAACATAATTTCCCCGAGTTCAAAGCGCATGCATGCTAATCTATAATTGTAGATACATACATATACATATGTATACCTGTTTGATCTCGTAAYCAAATAAAGTTGTGATTGTTCGCGAAGTCACCTCTTGTGTGAAAGCTCCAAAAGTGAATTGTTTATGACTTCCTTATGTCAAAATATTTATGATTTGATTTTCCTGCCGGGTATCGACATGCACAAATATGCTCTCATGCTTAATTCCCGCTGCTCAGTTGAACTTGCAACCTTTGGAATGCTTAGGAATGACACGGAAAGTTCGTGTTATTCTTCTGTCACGGTCAGAACAGAGTGCCAAGCAAAAACTGAGAGTCATGCTCCTTATAAAAATTTAATACGCTACATATGTGCAGCAAAGAATACCATTACATTTGTAGCAGACACTTCACTGCATCGGTAGGTGTATTCATACATACATACAWATATACCATATTTAATACGAACGAGTTATTTAATTACTCTATTAACGCCTCGGTTGAGGACAAGGCTATATAAGTTGTATATGMATATTGATTTATTGGCATTTATGTATACCGTATTTTACGAGCAAATCAAGTACTTAAAAAAAGTTGTCAACTGTCCTCTACCTGTCCCAAGGAAGTTCGACGCTGTAGATAAATTGAGGAAAGAACTRGGCAAAGCAAGAAACTCATGGGTTCTACGTTTACTACGGCAAAGCTCTGCAGTCACTAAGCTGTTCGAAACCCTTTGAAGAAAGACTCTCKATAATATTGTATGTTAACAAACTAACGGTTTTTGAATTTTTTTTTTCTGTTTTTACACACTTTTAATCTATGGACAGCGTGTATAACGAAATTCTTTTTGCACTTTGTCACCGAAAGTATATATTTGAACACCGATTTGTATATATGAGTGTTGCTGATCCGCCATATTTGTCTGTACGAGATCGCTTTGATCGATCCTTTTTTACCTTTTCACGACTTTTATTCTTCTGACTGCCAATTTAAATGCTGAGCTCAATTCAAATGAATGTTGTCTTTGGAAAAACAAAATAAAAATAATATAAAAAAGTAGAAAAATAAATAAATAAAGTAATAAAGCGATCATGTGATTCGTTGCCCGTTCGCGAGGCAATTGGAGTGAGATCACTGAGGTGATGCCCATATCCAACAACTACTTGCATAGCTTACATTCCACACAGTGCGAGCAGAGCAAAACAAATACAATTGAATGCACAAGTAAGGAATACTAATTCGAGGTTAGTTGCTTTTAGGCAATGATGTGCTCAATTGGCTTTTTTGAATGGCCGTCGATAAAGAATTTGTATTGACAGATGACCATTATGACAGATGATTTGATGACACGTCTACAAAGGACTAATTATTATGAGTTAAGCCTTGACTCTAATATAGCTAATGAGAAGGTTAAGTTATACTGTCACGCCATTCATGTGGAGGTTCTCTGTGTAGATAGTGCTGGACAGAGTCATAGACGCTATTCCAACGTTTCCCTCATGCCTACTTCGCTGCACATTCAGTATCRTCGTTACTTAAGCCCATTCTGTRTGTCCTAAGGGACTCTTGCACACGATCTTCGCGATCATGCATGGGCTTAAAGCATTTCTTCTCGCCCTAATTCGTTCGTCAGCCCTTTCGGATATTTCGTTTTTAGTGACTTCTACTTTTTTAGAAGGAATTAACTTTTAGTATACAAGCAAAACCATAATCATTCGAAAATATTTTTCGAATTTGAAGTAAGCATATTTATTCTCAAAGGTCTGATGTTTAATCAAAACTGAAATTCTTGTACCACCGGGAAATGCTCGTATTTACGTACATACATACATACGTACATATGTATGTACCTATACAACTTGAATATATTTGCGTTAGTAGATGCCAAAGGACGAAAGTGGTGTGTTTTGTAAACAAAACGGTCGACTGCAGCCGCTCAATCCGATCGGAGCTTGCGCAGGGTGCAGCGGAAACACTGGTGCCAGCGAGTCTAAAAACATACACACATTCTTTGAACGTTGTCAATGCTTCCAGCAACACAGTAGGAACCTTTTATTACTGTAGCACGTGAGTATACACATTTTCATGTGAACTTMGTAAATAAATTGGGGCTAAGTTGCCTTCGATACGGAAATTTCAACAACTGAAAGTCGATGTGGCAAACTGGGTTAGTGGCGTCGAATRGTGGAAGGAATAGTTCAACAACAGCAAGAAAAAGAAGTCAAGGAAAAATGTGTGCGTTATGAAGAAAAAACGGATAAATGGCGCAGAGCATAAAAGATATGGAGAAATGTGAGACAATTGCAGTAATTTAACTTGTTCGAACACCAAGGAGAAGGGAAATTATCAGTTTTAATGTTTGCTTTTGTTCTAATTGTGAGTGCTTGAAGGGTTCAAAAAGGACGAAAGAAGATTGCCGCTACAATGTGTGCCAGGAACGCAATAAAATAATTACGGAAAGAAAACTAACTGACCAAAGAATTTCAAATTAAATATTTTCCATGCAAAAAACTGAATTTTTAAAACCACAAGTCAAGTATGTGTATATTTCCTGCTCTWTACGAGTATTAAAAATCTTAGATTTCGTAACCACAATTTCGTAGGTAACTCCATCTCTTATAATGAGTTCCCATATATGTACATGTGGGTATAAAGATATAGCAAAAAAAATGCTTATATAAATGTATGATATATCTACATGTGTTTGAACTGGGTGGCAACGGTGTAAGTGATAGGGCTTGCGTGGTAATAGTCGGTTTGGGACTCCTTGTTAACGACTGCTCATCATGAAGCAATTTGTTAGYGGATAACGTGACCCAGTTTTGGTAGTTTAGCCGAAAATGACTCTTACAAACTCTCCTTGTGCAGTCTGTTTGTATGGAATTGAAAGCGTAATAAAGAGCAGAGTATAACTAACCAGAGCAGCTTAATAAATATTTTTAAGCGATGAAATCGCTGCTCTTTTGTCCATGCAWAAGCTTCTATATTACATCATAAGATTATGTACTGTAAAGTTTTTAGAAAAAGGAAGTTACTTACATGCCATTAAATGTGTTCCATAGCGAGGTCGACGTATGAGAGGCGCCCAAATCCGTCAACGGGTTGCGTTGTACCAAGTATTATTGCAAATATTTAATTAGTGTGTAGTTGTCGGTCGTGCGCAAATTCAAAATTTCGATTTTTGAAAGTTATTTATGCGTAGCAGTTGTTTGTTGTTGTAGATGTGTCAAAGATTTTTATTCATGGGTGAGTTAAAAAGTTTAATTAGTTTTTTTTTTTTGTTTTTTTTTATTCGTTTTCAATTGTTTGTTCAGGTACATTCATCCATATGTGTATATGCATGTGGTTAGGTGTATAAAAATGTACACGAATTAAGCCGCACAAGAGGAAAAGCAGATAAAATGGACAGTAAGCAAGTGAAACCATGAAAAATATGATAAACTTTTTTAATACAATATTGTTTTTTCCACACGCTTGCTGTCAATATATGTACATATGTACCCATGTATGCATATCAAACACAYAAAATATATGTATGTAACTGCCTGCTATGGACTGTATTCGATTTGTGGTTTTCATACAAAAGCAATGCTAAAATAATTAAATAAAATGTTGTTTAGAAAATGTTGTTAAATCAATACGAAACAAAAAAACACAAGTTAAAACGTCCTAAATATATGTGTGTGCTAGTGGAGTTAGTCAAAACAGATACAGACATACATATACATAGATAGATATGTATTACCAAATAAATTTAGTAAGCGCCAATTTCGTAATTTCGGTAAATTCGGATATCATCAGTAAACTTATTTTAATATTGGGTAGTCGAAAAAGTATTTTCGTATTTTGTCAATAGATGTCGTTGCATATGTCTAGTACTATGTATCACATTGAGTCATACCATATAGTTTTGTTAAAGGTTGAGATCTTAAGCTTCATTTAACCAAAAAAATATATTAAATTTGGGAAGTTGAAAAAAGTTACAGCCGTTCAAAAATGAAGAAATTCGCTATATTATTATTAGTTTTTTCTTTAAGGGGAGAATGCCACGCAAGCCACCAATGAAATTTGTGAAGTTTACGGAGATAATGTTGTAGCACAACTGTGTTTGGCTCGCTTCCGTTCTGGAAATTTTGAGATACACTGATGGAATAATGTCTCTAGCGGCAAAATGGCAAAAGGTGGTCGACCAAACAGGTACATAGTTGTTTATTTATTTATTATAAATTTTAAAAAATAATAAGTTGGAGTTTGATTAGAAATACGAAAGGCTTTTTCGACTACCCAATATTATTTTAAGATCAAAAACTATCTTTATTGCCGCGCATTAATCCGTTATTTCAGGCGCAGCCRCAGAGCTGTATGCCTTCCACTTAAGCATTGCAGTTATTGTTATTTCTTATCCTTCTCATTTTTGACAGGTGCATCGACCGAATCAAGCCGACGCATGTCATACACATGATTACGTATATATTTACGGTGATAAAATGTCAAAAAATCATGCCTTTCACACAAAGAACGATCTACCAAGAATATAAATCACTCCTCGTTGGTRAAAAGTATTCTCCAACAATAAAAACAATTTCACGAAAGCACAAATTTAAAAAAGTATTAAAAAATAAATAATTTTAAAAATTAAGCGAAATTTTTGTACAACGAATTCCAAACAGGGTATGTGGGGAATATATGAGAGCTAAAAATAATATTATTAACACAATTATAGATATATAGATGTAGCAGTGGTATGTGCATAAGTCTGTATATAAGTAAGTAATGGAGCAAAGAGTGAGGCAGCAGCGAGGCTTGTATTAAAGCGTATGCCAAAGCGGATAACTCACTCGATTGATAGTTTGTGACTTAAACGTTGTGAAAGGATGAGCGTTGTGCGAGTACAACGGAGCAAGGCCACTAGTTGAATTGCTGCGAGTTCGGTAAGGACGCGCTGATCACGATGCGCATACGTGTGTATATATGTGAACACAGTATATATACTATATTTACTGCTTACAAGATGCTGTTCTACAAGCACTTATACATTTGCACCACGGCACGTATCGAAACGCGACAGCAGGAAAAGTGCTCGTTGAAGAGTTCTCTTTTCTGTTTCTATTATTTGTTATGTTGAATTTTGTAAGCTTTATTTACTTATAAATTTTATGGCTTCTCTTCACTGTTTTATTTTTATTTTTGCGAAAAAAATTGCTTTTCTATCTATAATAGTTCGGTTTTTGCGTACATATATTCGACGTTTGTTGTTGTTGGAGTTGGTTTATTTTTGTTTTTTCGATTATCGCTTTTGTGACCAATTACGATATGCTATCGTAGCCATGAACTCGTCAATATGAATTCAGTGTGCCTTCCTCTGCAGCGGCTGCATTAAGTTTGCTTCAATTTACGTTCAATTTGCATGAGTATAGTCGATGGAGATATCAGAATTTTACGCGCGGTAAAATTTACTGCAAGAATATGAAATATTTTTTTTTTTTTTTTTAATTTAGTTTTTTCAATTGCAATATTTGACTATGCCAGCGGCAGCAGATTCAACTCTTGCTCTTATTACTAATTAGTGCCGTGGAACAACACAAATTTGTTTACCAACAAGGTGTTTGAAAAGYTACTCCACTTCAAAATACCACTTGCACTTACATATACATATGTATGTACATACATACATGTATGTATATGTATATGTTTTTTAATTATGAATTTCTATACTTCAACGTTTATTTTTTATTGTTAGTAAACAATGTGCTTATCATGTGGGCTACGACGCCCGGGAATGCCTTGCGCATATCAACGGAATTCGGTCGCTATAAATTCGCTAATGCTAATGGTTATTGAGTGACAAAAATAGCGCATTTGTTTGTTATGGCTAAAAATTTTGGGCGGCAGCCACTTTAGTTTCCTTTCATTTAATATVATTTTTGAATTTTTTCTTTAAAATACAATTTAATGGATTACAGTATTTCATTTGAATTGTGTGTGTGTGCTTATGTGCAACCGAGCATATTCATATACTTATGTACATACATATATCGTATATTTTTCGGATTTTCAGATTTATAATTATTATTTTGTTTTTATTGTTTTCTCTAATTTTCAAATTTACACATATACATATGTACATATGTATGTACAAATATTTGTACACATTCTTCTGGTTTTTGTTGGCTACCGAGCGTATCAATATGGTGCCTTCACTTTGCTGTTATGTCAATAAAAACCTGACAAATCGTGGCCAAAAGAGGGGCGCTTGCTGCACAGTGGATAGTGGTTGGTGGCTGCTGCAACGATGATATCAGCTGTTCGATTTTTTTTTTAATGGAATAAATAGCATGTTGGCTTTGTTGTTTCAGAGATGGATTTTTGAAATACATTTTGTATAGTTGTAGATACTCATTCCACGTTTTAACCACTTCGAGAGCTATCCAAATGGGGGTTGGCAAACAGAAAATATGTAGTAGGGTGGGGGGCAGAGAACGCAGAAATAAGCTAGAACACATTAAATACAAAAAACTGTAGCGATTCGTAGCACACACACACACTCAACACACACTAAACATCCAAGTGTATTTTTGCCGAAAATCAGCGACGGCGCGCACATTTTAGTTAGTCTCTACTTTGGCTTTATTGTTATAATTATTTCTTTTCCATTCTTTTGAACACACAGCACTTATATTGTATATTTGTGTTAGGTTTGTTTGCCGCAAAGCGTACCTTACTCGCAGAGTTTCAGTTTCAAACTAAAGTCTGCTCAAGCAAACGAGAATCTATAAGATAAGCAAGCACACGCACGCACTCAGATACTCACTCAATGTTTTTGCTGCTTTTATGGCAACTTTGCAAAGCTGCCTGCTGCCTGCTSCCTTCGCACGGTTACACACACAGATTCGCTTAAAACACGTCATTATTTGCCCCAGTTCTCCACATGCGCCCTTCACAGCACACAACTTTTTGCCATTCTCGCAATGTAATTGTTTTGGCGCTCGCAGCTCTCTCACGCATACATTGCTATTTTCTAACAGCTTTACAAATCATCAAAAAGTTTATTGCTGAGCTTTGCGACGTGTGCGGAGCTTTAAAGTTAAATTTAACCGTTTTAGTCCATTTTGTTTATTTCATGAACGCCTGGGTATATACTTCAGCAGCTAGAAGCTTTGCAGTTATTAACGGCATTTTGCAGTTTCAAATTTCACATAAAAGCTACTGGAATTAAAGTTTACGACTGAAATAGAAAGAAAATAACAAAAAAATACAAATTAAAGTTGTGAAAGTAAAGACTAATGTAATAACTGAAGGAACTATCAGTAACAGCTGAATGCACCGTTTTCTCTAGGAACTAGCGCAAACTGATAGATACTTCAGAAGTTAATCAATAATTGTGGCATTCAGCGTCAGGCGTTAAGAGTGCATACACCTAACCTCTTCACAAGTTTCAAATAAGTTCAACATAACGAACCAAACTGGTATTTTTGGTAAACTATTAAAGATACTTGCCTTTTATAGTCCGRAGCAGAACGTAGAAAATATATTTTGATTGTTGATATTCATTTTACAACTGTGATGTGATGTGGGGAGATATGATGTGCATTTTCACGCAACGTGCTTGCTTGCAAGCCTACAAAAGTGCTTCATCCGCAGCGTAGCAACTCTCCCAACCCACGCCTTATTCAAATTGTTCAAATATACACAATTGTTGTTGTTTTATTTTACATAAACTTTTTTTGGCTTTATTTCATTTCTGTCTATTTTGCTTTTGTATTACCATATGTATTGGATTGCATATATGCATGTCAATTATTACTTTGAAATCGTTTTTTACTTTCGAAATGCTGAGTTACTTATTCGTGTGTGGAAATGCAACGCTCAGTGGCGTGTTTGTATTTTAACTACTTGTCAATTTTTGGTGTGCCGCATAAGTGTGTATGTTCATATGAATCTTGATAGTCTTTGTATATCGTCTTGAATATGTTTTCTTTATTTTGCAGTTATTCCTTCTCCTTCTTATTCTTTGCATTAAGTAGATTTCGCATGTATGTATGTATGTATATACAACACTTTATTATTACTAAATTATCAATTAAATGTCAATTGTAAAAAATCATCGCTTCTTGTTTGCATTTTTCGTTATTCCCTTATTCTGTATTTGTTTAAATTAAAAACTTATTACATTACTTAGATTTTAAGCGTGTTTAGTGGTGTTACATACACATATATCTATTATAAACAAGGATGTGACAAAGTTTTTAGTTTAATACAACTTCTTTTGTGSCTTTTGTAGTTTTTATCGCTCAGAATAAAATCATACATGTAGTACATACAACAATACACATAGTACGCCGTGGGTTCACAAACAAAGGTGGGTTCCTGCAAGGAAACAAAGTGGGTAAGCAGCTGAGAAGCCTTTGTACACACTTGCTGAGCTGAATTTTTTAATCAGTATAACATAGAAGTCCGTATTCACCACAACTATAATATCCAGAACAAAAACGACTCTTTCGATTTTCGGCTCGCGTCCCCACCCGCCTTTGAGGTTATCAACTTAGTCACATACGGAAGTATTTACTGGTATTACTACTCAACACTTACATACATTCTTTATATGCTGCTTTTCACAGCTTTCATTTCGAATGATTTACTTCGCTGTGCTTATGTAAACTACATTTATTTAAACTTACTCACTAGTTTGGTTTCCTTTACTCGCAACTGTATTGCCATACAATGCACACTTTTTTGCACAAATCCATGTGTTTGTATGTAGTGCATTTACTATGGCCTATATTTTGTATTTGTATATGTGGAAACTCTAAAACAATTTTACTATTTGCAGACTTGTTGTCAACTGATTGATGTTTGAAGCGTGCAGAAGTGCGCTGCATTTTCGAAATTTTAAGCTGACGCCGTGGGAGAGGTTTCGAATGCTTTCGAAAATACGGACATTGCTTAAACTAGCCCAGCGGCTGTATGAAAGTCAAAATATGGAAATCAATATTTTTAATAACATAGCAAATATTTCAGCTTCATAGCACAATCCATCACAATGGGCTGGAAGACACGCTCTACTATGTCAAAGTACGGTATATAGAATATCGCATTATCTTAGAAAACAAATGTAAATTGAAAGTTATTATAGGTCTCTAGTGCAACCACTTAAGTAAAAACGGTTTTTTTATACTGCTGTGTCTCTCACTAAAACCACAACTTTGAAATTTTTTCGATTTCTCTAATTTCCAGTAAATAAAATGTGTTTATAACTGTAAAAAAGACATAGCTACAGCTATGAGCGCTCACTTTCGCGTATAATCTGCAAGTATTCGTTTTATCATAATTTTTAGTGTTACTGTACTTACTCACTACTTATTTGAAGAAGTTTCGAATCTACGAATTTACGCTTTCAAATATTTCGGCCAAATTCTTATGCTCACCTTCGCTGCGTCGATCTAATCGCGTGTACATATGTACTTATATATTAACAATTATTTTTAGTACTTTTTTAGTTTTAATCTCTTACAATTCATGAATGTTTTTATTCGTTCATTTCATTGGTTTTATTCACGTTTGATATATTGTATTATTATCAGAGTATGCATATTATATAATAGTAATAGTAACATTTAGAAAGCAGTTCTCTTCTGGTATGTAATCGAATTTGTGTTTAGTTTTTGTTGTTTTTCATTGTTTTTCTATATTTTTGCTTTACAAATTGTTTAGTTAATTGCTATGTAGTACATATAATATTAATGAATGGTCGCATGAATGCACTTAAATCGCACTATAACTATGTATGTATGTATATATGTATATATATGTATAAGTATACGTTATAAATAATTCACACAGAACGGTGTGTACGTGCAAAAGAAATAAAAATGCATTTAAGTAATAGAAATTAAAACATATACTTAACATATGTATGTATATGTTAACATATGCGTATGTGTGTGTATAAAAAAATCTAATACAAAATTTGGCGGTGTCATTACATTACAAACAATGCGCTCATTTTTATGTTTTATGTGTTGTTCCTTTCAAACGCATATATATCATACATAATTGGGTTAATAGAATCCAAGTTTGCAGTTTTTGATGTTCGCAGCCGGACTAAAAACGCGTTTGGCTACAAAATGGAAARTTATCTTACAGTTGCTGCGAATATGATAAGGAACTATAGAATTTGAGAATATGAATGCGGCGGTTTATAAAGATAATTACATAGAAAATAATACATATTGGCAAATTTTGTACGAGAGACTTGCTTGATTTACCACCTGAAGACAACTTACGAAGTATGCCGTTTAGCCAAAATAAAGCACAAGAAATATACACATTCAACTAAGTCTATGTATGTATGTGGATAATTATACTATTTGTTCAAATTTGTTTTTTAATAGTAAAACTATGTCTATAGTAAATGTAATATAAATACAGCGAACATCGTATGATCAGTTTGAACATATTTTTTCCTCAAATTTTGTATATATTATTTGTAGATTCATGGAGCGAGCAACGATATATTACACTTAAATGTTTTTTTTTTTTGTATGTATGTATTAATTTTTTTTATCTAATACGAATTTTTAATAAATTTATAGTASGAAGATTCAACTTCGAGAGATATTTTCGAAATATGAAACGTTTGCTTGCATTCACCTACACAAAGCGACATTAACATGTACCACGTGGATGGCCCACGTGCTGTTTGAACGCGTTGCGTTGTGTTGCGTTTTGATAACGTACTATTTGCTTCGCGAAGAAGGGTTTTTCGMGATACTTAGTACAATGCGTACATACTTCGGTATGTAAATGAACACGAAAACGCCGGCAATTTGAGTAAGTGTGTGTGTTTTGGGATATCATTTTCACTGTTATTTTGGTATTATTTACTACTACATTAAATTTTGTATTTATTTAAAAATTTTCAATACGTATTCAGTTCATTGTTTATTCGTTACTTGTTAATATGGTTGTGTTGTTATGATCCTTTAGATTAGCACCAGCCGTGCTACATAACTTGTTGATATCCGAAGCTATATATTTAGCTTGAGTAATGTGTGTTATTTTTATCTTAGCTTTTATGTATAATTATGGAAGTAAGTATTCCGTTTTCCATTTAAACGTTTGTAGATAATATATATATATATATATATATATATATATATATATAAAAGAATGTTTGTTGTTGTTTGCAAACTTCAGTTTGTTGCTAAATTAAAACAAATAGGTCCACAAAGGATTCCAATACATTCCACCCATCCAACTACTTCACTTTATCACCGAAAAATATATTTTTGATCACCGTTCGGCGGCTGCTAAAGCTGCTCGCACCAGCCTGTTGCCGATCTTATCTTCGATTGAATTCGGATTTTATAACTGCAAAATTTCAATGTTATATATGTTATTATATATATTTACGGTGAAAGTGAGTGAAAAGCTGATGTGTGTATCAGGACTAACCTTCTATAATTTCTTGTTTGACCTTTTGTATCTCAGAGCGAATCTCTTTCAGTATATCAGCCTTTAAAGTGTCCAACTCAGTGCTTGATAAAGCCAATGACAGACCATCGCCATTAACCTGCTGTACAAAAAGAAATGCCACATTAAATACAAAATTTTCAATAGTACCGAATGTTATGCCGAGGAATGTTACAGACCTTAAGTATCGTCTCCTCGCTAGCGCTACCGAATCGCTTGCGCATCGGTCGTGGTGACTCGCTACCACTGTTCGATGTATTGTTGGAAGAGGCATTGCAATTCGAATTCGATGATGAAGAGCACAGTTTGTGTGGCAAAGTGTTTGACTTTTCCCAGGGACGTTGTTTTACTTCCGGTTCGACTTCGGGCTGAAATAGCGCATCGGAAATGCATACATTTTCTTCAGTAGAAACGAAAACGATAGACGATTTACCTCTTTCTTTTCGGCCTGTGCACGTCGTCGTGCCAATGTTTTAGCCATTTCATCCATCATGGAAGCCATACCAGTGGAGCTTCGACCGATTGTGCCATAGTTACCGCTGCCGCCGCTAGAGGTGCTGCTACCGCTATTTTCGGTAGGTGCCGTCGTTGGCTGGAAATTAATTGGCCATTGGGATTTTACGATTACGTTTAATGCAGATCAATATAAATTACCTTATTCTTCTTCAGCTTGGCTTGTTGCAACTGAGCCGCCAATGATCCCATAAGATCGGCTTGTGGATCGTCCTTTTTCGATGATGGAGCGCCTCCCGCGGGGGGCGGAGGTGGTGGTGGTGGCGCCGCAGCTGCTGCCGGCGGTGGTGGCGGTGCAGCTGGTGCTTGTGGTGCGCTACGATTAACGTTTGCCGGTGGCGGCATCGGTGCTGGAGGTACACTGCTACCGCCCATCATAGGCGGAGCTGGGGCACCCAAGCCTCCGAATGGAGGTGGTGGTGGCGGTGGCGGTGCTGCAGCAGCACCAGCAGCAGCAGCAACACCTACGCCACCACCATTCTGCAGTACACCACTTGGAGCTTGTTGTGGTGGCTGCTGMATCTGAATTGGTTGTCCACCATATACACTACTACTCGAGCTAACGGATGTAGGCAGCGCTGGCTGCGATTGCGAAGAAGAAACATAAATTGGACCGCCGCCACCGCCGCCGCCACCGATACCGTTCTGATGTGGTGGCGGCATTGGTGGCTGAGGCGCTCCTGGTATGCATTGTGGCGGCGGCTGTTGCTGTTGTGAATATTGATGCAGATTAAGATTCGGATTAGAATTAGATAACATAAAGTGGCTGGGCTGGTACTGTGATGATGACGAATGATGTTGTGGTTGGTTACAATGGTTGGTGGTAGTTGGTGTGATAAGAATTATGGCAAGTCAGGCAATACAGGCATTACAGATAGGCGGACGGGCGGACAGGCAGCAGGAGTTTATTGTTTGGATGTTTTCAATATTTATGTACATTTAGATTTGTTTTTTGKTTGTTTTTGCAATTATCGATTTTTCCGATCGAAGGCCAATTTTTAATGGATTCCAAAGTTGTATAAAAGGATCAAGTTTAAACCAAAATTACAACAGAATTTCAAAGTATGTAAAGCACACAAATTTCAGATGAAATGAAAGAGAAAATTAAAGCATAAATAAACGATCACAAAAACGAATAGTCTTCTGTTGAGACTACGCTCTTAAATACGCATACACCAAAGACAACTGAGCGTTTACCTACGAAAGACATACCTGTGATTGTGGCGGATAGCCGGCGTTGACCAGCTGTTGTGCAGAATAAACGTGCGAGGCCTGTGGAGCCTGTTGCATCTGCTGAGGTGCGTGGTACTGCGGCTGACCTGGAACAGGTGGAATATGCGTCTGTTGCTGTAAACCATTGGGCTGGCCCGCCTGACCATAGGGCGGCTGTGGCTGCTGCTGCGGTATTGTCATCTGCTGTGGTTGCGGAGCCGCTGGAGCGCTAAGGGAATTTCTTTAGTGGTGAAATGGATTTTTTCGGATAGGCGAATTCGATAAGGAAGATTTTGATTTTGATGTGATTTGGTGTGACAATTAAGTGAGGGAATTTAAAAAGTGATAGATGGCAGGTTTAGGGTTAGTTAGTAACGAATTCAATTGAAGAAGAAAAGAAATTGTTATGACAATTTAAGTAAACAGAGTGCATGTTGAATTCAGAAAGAGAAGTGGGTTAGTGAGGAGGCGATGACAAAAGTCATTAGTGAATTTTATAGATCGGGTGCAGAAAATAGACAAACAAAACAAGATAAGTAAAAAAAATGTTAACCAAACTTATTAAAAAAGGAAAAAATGTTTTATAAGAATATGTAAATTAAATGAATATATTAAATAAGGGTTTTTAAACCTGGACTAATCGTAAAAAATGGAGAATAACCTAGCTGGGTATTCTAACCAGTACTTCTCATAGCATCACCAGATAATCTTAACTAATCGACAAACTTTAAATATAAAATAACATATAAAATAGTGACTTTTATTTTACCAAATAAAGAAACTTGGCATGATTGTTTGATGGTGTGATAACTCCTACTTAATGCTTGCTCTACTCCTATGAATATATCAACATTTCTGTTGAAACTTTTCAAATCTTATAATTTCTCCATTTTCACTAGTCCAACAACATGAGATCACTCTACGTATTAATATGATTATTTACCTGCTGGTGCGATGATGTCCCTGCGGAGTCGGTGGGCTTTGTGGTATATTGTTTTGATTGGCCTGTGAAGTTGGAGTTTGTGCGGAAGGTGTGATTTGTCCAGTAATTTGTTGTTGTTGTCGCAAAATCGCCGCATCTTCACTTGTCATCGTACGATAGCCCATATCCTCCTCAAAACCATTCCCGTTTGTGGGTAAGCCGCCCATACCCATTGCACCGCCCATAACCGGGTTGTTGGCCAAACGACCACTGAGCACCTGATAAACATACAAACATCAGCCAATTTGAGAATTAACAATCATGTGCTCAAATCAATTAAAATTACTCACATCCAACGCATGAACCATAGCTCGAGCAAAGGCCTCCGCATCATGTTGAGAGGAAAAGTTCAAGCCGTAAACAAACTTGGAATCGCGCCATTGATGAAATGTTGGTGTGGCTTGATTATATTTGAGACCCTTCAGTATGGAACAATTGATAACGACCTCGTGATCCTGCAATTTGCGTCCAACAATGCGGAATGTATTATTCTGTTGATGATGGTAGATCTGCACTTTGCTGAGGCCGGCCGAGGTGCCCGACGGCAACCAGCGCTTCAGGTTGTCATCGTAAACCATGACGGAGGCKCGGGCGCCAATAATGCTTTGCTCACTGCTGAAACAAAACATGAAAAGAGTGGCRCAAACATGAGATAAGTGGGAAAATCACATATTATAAAATACATTGCATCAAATGTCAG
Organism: Bactrocera latifrons; assembly: GCF_001853355.1. Classification (NCBI taxonomy): domain Eukaryota; kingdom Metazoa; phylum Arthropoda; class Insecta; order Diptera; family Tephritidae; genus Bactrocera; species Bactrocera latifrons. The sequence goes on along the minus strand of NW_017536741.1, from coordinate 132,052 downwards.
CAACTTGAATGAGTTTAACAGGAAATTACAAAGTAAGAAACTTTTTGCAATTGCATTCTTCAATTCTTATATGTATGCATGTGTATGTGTTACATTCACACATGGATCGGATATTTGAAATAAATCTAGAAGCATTGGTAAGGAAAGTGTAACGCAAAACCTAYGACAACGCTTTCTGCTTGACAAACACACTCTAACACATGGTGTGCGACTTTTGACTGTCATTCTTTCACACAACTCTCCACACAGTTCAAGTGGACCTTACATATTAACATTTCTGTGGATGAATCACTTCTAATGAAAACAAGAAAACGCTCAGTTTGACAATGTTGTAGTGGCAAAAAAATTGCGATTAGGTAGCGGAAAGAACCGCCAGCAATAAAACTGGAAAAGCAAGTCAACCATATACACATGCATATATGTACATATGTATACTTATATGCTGACTGCTCAAGCGCTTTTAACAATTTTTATAGAGCAAGTTGACTTGTATTGAGTAAATCGTTTAACCCGGTTGATTTTAAAGAGTTCACTTTTTCAAGATTGTGATTTATTCTCACTCATTGTCACATATAATAACCGGGTAAAGTTTTGAAAAAAAAACGACTGTAAACACATATGTAATTCGTTTAGGGATTAACACTACCAGAAATAAAAAAATATTGACTTAATGACTTAGAAAAAATCCGCACATGTGTGAGTTTGTTTACACAAGTCCATGCCGACATCCATACATAACCATAAACAAGTTATGCCAAAGGCGCAGTCAATAAGGGTGTACGCTACAAACAATAGCACATTGACTATGTAGCAAACAAAATTCAGACAAATAAAGCATTGTTTCACAAAAACCGAGTTGCGATTCTTTAAAGGAGCAATATGAAAAATATCACAAGTTTAAAGCACCAACGAAATCCGTACACCTCTAAAAAARCCAACACTTTACTTGTGCGGTTTTACTTTGAACAAATTTGTGTAGCGACAATCAGCAGTCCGGCAAACCGACTGCACTCCTACATTTCGCCTAAACGACCCGGTCTTACCAAAATGAAAACGAAAAAACTGCAATGGCTMAAAACAAGAGTCAACACAAAAGGCGGTCGAGTTGATGTGTTCACTTCAAAAAAAGGCGAACACGACAAAAAACAGTTACCAAACGACCAAAACGCAAAGAATATGTAAGAGGCAASAAGGAAAAGGAAGGAAAAGAAAAGGCTTGAAAACCAGTCGCCGTGCGCAAATAACTTTGTGAACATATGGCAGACTAGTTGCAGTATGGACTGCGTTACTATGTATCCAGCAAGTTGTGTGCTAAACGCGACTTTTATGCAACGACAGATTATGCGTTTGTCATTGCGTCTTCTGACATTGACAACAACAAATGATGATGATGATAATGCGCCGATGACAAAAACGTACTGCGGCCTTTTGTGTGCACATGTGCATACGTGGGTACGTACGAGAGACACATAACTCAGTAGGTGTTACGTGTAATGAAAGTGAACTTCTTACCCCGTTGGACAGGTTGTTGTTGTTGGGCAAAAAGCACAAGATTAGCAACTTGGAGCATTTGAGTCAAAAGTGAAAACTTTATATGTATGCATGCGTCAATCCATACATACGTACATACATATATATGTATGTGTGTATGACAGAGGCGAGCAAGTCTTTGCGCCCCAGAACTGTATTTGCATGTTTACATGTTGGCTAGATTACAAATTAGTTGCAAGCATTTACATACATATRAACATACATATAATATATGTATTATAGTTATAGGTTCCATAAGTCCGCATAAATTGGAAAATTGCAAGTGAAATTTGCGAGGTACCCGAGCGTTGCAAGTAATTTACAGCTCTAATTGGCGTTGCACTTGCAGCAATATGCAACATGCACAAATGTATGTATATACACACATAAATATAAGTATTCATAGTTGAAACATATAGTTTTGGTTATCTGCACACAAATCATGCGTTGATTGGCGGTTGCTGATTGAAACTTAATTGCGCAAAATTGAGCGATATTTAAGGCGTTGCGCTACCAATTCAAGCAGATCAAGGTTATGCGTGAGACATCTGTGTGGCTGCAAACACTCGCTTCTATGCACGTATTGCGGCTGCGAACTTCTCGCTCAAGCAACTAAAAAGCGACTGGAAAACGATTAAATAAGAAAAAAAATATATATATAAATAAAAAAAATAAAAATTATGTGAAACTTAAGCGTTTATAAAACATCGCGAATAAAAGTGTCCGCCAGAGCGTAGATAAAAATTTTATGCTTTAATATATTATGTGTCTTGTGTTATGGTTTTCAGGGCAATGTCTGCGAGTGTGCWGAAGATTGCATCTGCCCCGGGAGTGGATAAGGCGAGCACAGCACAGCGCGCGCATATTGAGGCCATGACTCACGGGGATTCGATACRGTGGTCGAATGTAGAATACAATAAGAAGAAGGAAGTAAGTAAATGAAAATAAGAAATCAAGTTCTCGGTGGACACGTACGAGTATAAGAAAACGATTAGAACAATAAATATGCGAGGAAAAGCAAACGGGCATTCAACTGTAGCAGGAGCCTAACTGGTCAATAAACTCTAACTGCAAGTCCAAAATAAAACAAATATCCTCAGCATTGTAGTACTTAGTTTTTAGAAAGAGTAAGAAATATATAAGGGATTATCCCTTCAATTCGATTGTATATCAGGCAAATGTGTTTACGACACATAAACGCTTGGCGAATTTGCTTGACAGTCAAATCAGCTATAATAAATCTATAAATGTCCCCCTAATTTAAAGGAACTATATATTCGAGTAGAATCAATTTAGAGTTCCCTGCATACGAGTATCACTTGCAGTAATTGGCCATCGGCACTCTTACGTACATATATCCAGCGTTGGCTGTTGTTGGCCAATTACTAATTAAATTCGCTTTGACCGAATTATGACGCGTTGTCTGCGGATGAAAATGCTGATTATGTTGAGCTTTTTGTTGCTGCATTTGCATTTGCTGTTGTTGTTGGCTATATTCATGCAATTGTTGCAGTGCGCCGATCTCATAGCCGTCATAATCATCATCGGCGTTGTTTTCAACCCCCGCTGACCTGTCGCTCCTCACGCAAATGGACGGCATCGAGTGCGTGTGTTGTAATTTGCGTGTATTGTTGAACGACAGAGTGGAACAGCGCTGCGACGTGGACGAGGGCGGTGACGAATCCAAATATCTAGCATTGATCTCAGTTTCCACAATGGGCAATGAACCAAAGCCAACCATTCTGCCGTCACTGTCCATCATAAAATCGTTATCTTTATCCAAATCGTGTCCATCAATGCCACCAGCTGCTAAGTATGAACGCGGTGCCGGACGATGGGCATTGTAGTTGTAGTCTAGCGAACGCGCACCACCACCGCCCTCATTTGCATTGTTGACAATTTGCGGTGCCTCATAAATGGGTGATGTTGCTGTTTGTGTTGTTGCGGCCATAGGCAATTGCAGTACTAGTTTATGATGCTCATAGAATGTGGTTGTTGCTGCGGCCGCGGCAGTTGCAGAGGCTGACGCTGAATTGGATTGCTGTAGCAATTGGTGCTGCCGATGGCGGTGGAAGTGCGGGTGTCGATGATCGAGCATATTAAGCTGTTGCAGCTCCTGTATTGAATAGTAGTAATGGGAATCGTCTGGCTGATAAAGACGCGCGATGGCGGGATTGCTCGCGGACAGTGAAGATGCTGAGGAGGGCGTGTGCGAGGGTGGTGGCGGGAAGAATGATTCATCTACATTACTGGCAGCTGTGGCATTGCCTGCCGACAGAGCTACTTCGGAAGTAGAGTTTCTGTGTTTTCTGCGCATTGTTGCTGTGCTCACATCAATATCAGCTGGATTTTGTTGGGCCTGTTGTTGTGCGGGACCAYTTTGATACGCGAGTATTATTGGGCCATGCTGCGATTTATTGATATATATATCAGCATCGATGCAGTCCTCGTTATCATTTTTGTTGCTGGGTTTTTTGCTTTTAAATGATGCTTTGGCGTAAAGCTTTTTCATGGTTGTAGAGACCACACAATCACTACCCACTCAAACTAATTTGCTTTGGCGTTCGATTGTACTTTGAGATTTCGTAAATAAATTTCAACTACTTGGTAACATTTCCACAAAAATCTGTATATTAACCACAACTATTTAACGATGTTTTTTATTTTCAGCCATATGTTCTTCAAACCGTTTAAAATGTATAATTTTCTTATTTCATTTGATTACATTCGGAATGCACTCGTCATTGCATAATCGCAAAATTCATTGAATATACAGTTCACTTATATTTTGTATTCCACTTGAGCGAATTTCTGTTTAAAAATCTAACAAAMGCCGCTTATTACTTGTCGGAACTCCGTATAAGCCAGAAATCGCTGGTCAAATATGTATTAAACATATATAGTTTGTATGCCGCGTACGATTGCTGAAATTTCACAATCGACTAAATAATAGACAAACCACGGCGACCAGTCAATATCTGTTGAAATTGTAACAAATAGCTTGCACTAGACAACGAAGCGCGCTCGCCGAACGCGATCACAACCAGACTTGATTAACAACTAAGGCCCGCGCACTGAATGTCGAATATACTCATAGAGAYTCGAGGCTAAGATTGAGACTGCGCTGGCTAAGCCAGATATCTAACTGAACACCATCCGACCGGCCTCCGCTCGCAGCGCTGATCAATTAACTCTCGAGAACCAACGCTACCACTACGGTATGCGGTTTGGGAGCGCGATAATCCACAGAGAGACAGYGCGACATGTATCAACATACTATATACACCATACATACAAGCACATGTACAATTATGGGCATATCTTTCAGATGCCGACCAACAGTAATCATATTTAATGTTGTCTTCCGCATAGAATAGTAAGTGCACATACAAACAAAAACACAAAACGCAACGAGCAATAAAAAGGTGTTAACGGAGGGGTGAACGGACATATTGATTGAACCGACATCAACTTGAATGAACAAACTTAGCAGTACAACTCAGCAAGCGAAGCCGCAGTTGGCGAAGAGAACAAGTAAACAAGTAAACAAGCGAACAATAATCACTAAGACACTCAGCGGTAAGAGATGGTCAGATTGTCTATCTGCTGCTAGAGATTGCCAAGAGCAAATTGCCAGCCACCGGCCGATAGAGTCAATAAAATTATTAATTTAAAAATCTTTTTCATCAAGAACTGGCGAAGTGTTCAGCGAAAGATATGAGTGAATGCATACAAATATGAGAAGAGTAAGGCATTTTTCAAATGGAAGCGCTTTCGAGACGCCAGCGCAAAACGGCATGTCTACTGCAARCGATGGGACGCACAATGCCTTCTTGATAACCACACAAGTATGCCCGCAAACGTACACATGTACACATGGAAGACTATATAAGTGAATGGAAACTAAGAGATACGCTATCAACGCCTGCGTTGCAATATGTGGCACATTGCATGTGGTTCAAATAGATGAATATCAAGTGGAAGTGCCAAGCAGAGAACTTTCTACGGATAAACGAATATAAATGAAGTAGAATTAGGAGTAATTAAAAACCGTGCGCGCATGCTGTTCCCGCCAATCACTCTTGGTGCAAAGGTACTCAGTCCAAAATATGATTAAAGAAATACGCGTCGATAAAAAATAATTAAGAAGTGAATAAAGCCAAGAATGWGCTGAAGCAACGTTTCCTACATTTGCTGATGTTGTTCTCACAGAATGGCCACTTGCTGGCTCATCGTTAAACACTGTTACGTTGTTGAGTGTCGAGCGTTGCACAGCGATTTCCCAAATGAAGCCGTGTATCTTCCGTTACAAATTACAATTTTTTTAGGTCAAAGTAAAGTTTTTCAATTATGTTTTCACTAAAAATTATATCTACAAACACTTAATTAGAAATCAATGTGATTGAAGTCTAATGGAGCTTCGCTCGATTTTTTAGGCTTAGAAGTCCAGCGATTGGATGGGAAATTCAATATATTGTCGCCGTAACAGAAATTTCAATAAAATTTCGTCGCTGAAATAATAGTATACTTTGKATCCATGGAAATTCAACGGCGAATCTTCGAGAAAACAATTTAAATAATATAATATATGTAAATACTTTACGCAGGGTATAAAACCCAATCGGCTGCGGTTTGTTGGGTGACTAATCTCGAAATGCGGCTTTTTATTATATCGCAACTTTTGTATATATGTCTCGGATCGAGCTTTACAAGGAAATTCGCATTGTTTTATTAGTTTCACTTATCGCCTTATGAAACCAAATATGTCGGCGGCTGGAACCTTCACTAACTGTAGAAAATAATCGTATAAATTGTATGCATCATGGAGGGTCTTTGCTTATCATCATTATATGCAAAGTCCGTTGCTTTTACTTTATTTTAGCAAAACTTAGCGATATTCACATTTTCGCGCTATGATTCGTTTGCTTTTGGTGTTCATTTAACATCCACCTCCCCATWCCCCCATCCAAAAAAATGTAAGCACACCTACATACATGAGGTATGTATGTATTTCCCTCTAAACACTAACTCTAATGGTCGACTACTCTAGTAGAAGACATCTCAAGCGACGCAGAACCTCTGGTCCATAAATACAACCGCATTGCCCAGAACAGTACATTGTTTCTTCAGTGTCAATCCASCGCAAAATTTTTGTATGATCTATTATGACTATACATGAATAGACCAGATGAATGGAGTGAATAAAATGAAAATTTGGTCCAGCAGAATAAACCGAAAAATTGCCTAATTAAATCTTGATTTTCTAAAACACAGTAGTTGAAAGGAGCATTGATATTGGAAAGGCGTCCGACAATGAAAAGCGTTATGGCGCGACGGCGATTGGATGACAGACCAGCAAATCGACCATCTACCCCGCAGAGCAAGCCATTCGCCCGCGCTCACGGCAAACAATACGCCGATGACGAATTACATTGGCGCCAATGATTTGCTGGATGTCCTGGCAGGATATGGAAAACAAGGCGTAACAACTGAGAAAAAGCCGTGTAAACAAACGGAGAGGCGACATGAAAAAATGAGCAAAATATAACCAAAGTTATACTTGCATGTCCGAGTGACAGACGACGGGTGAGAACATAAACACAAACAGAAGAAAACGCAAAAGAAGTTGATGATTATGCAGAGTTTCCACGATAATTCACTCTGTGGAACACACATTCTGCGCCTTTGGCAACAATTCCCATTGTTTGTGTTAGTAAATTTGTGAATTTGCTTATGGGGTCGAGAGGGCGGCTGTCTAAGGAACCAAAACATAAATGGTACACCACACCCACATGTGCTGGGGTGTAAATGAGACTGAACAGGCACAGCATAATTTCTGGCTTCGTAAAATCTAAAAAGGAAATGGGGGAAGAGGCAGGGCTTACTTACAGACTTCACAAAGCCCGAATTGCATTACAGTATCTTTACATAAATAAAAAAATAAATAGAGAAAGCAAATGGTGTACTGTTCCAAGCTCATTTTTAAAGCTTCAAATAAAAAGAGCAAAATTAGAACTTTTCTCTCAATAAATTTAAGTAACATTTAACATAAATTCAATTCACGGTTTGAAACTGGAAACCGCTTAAAGTCAGTCAAGGTTATAAATGCATTTGCTTTGTATATGTGTATGTACATTTGCGTCAACATATTATTTATGCACTAAATCAATAGTTCTTAATTCGATTGCGTTGACCTCATAATCTTTTCAAGTTACTTCCGCTGCAATCGAGGAAGGAAAAGAGGGTTAAAAACTATAGAACGTTATTTTAACGTTAACAATCAACATTCAGGAACACTAAGTGATACGCCTGAGAACTGGCAAAGGGGGGGAATAGAACACTCGCCAGAAAGCATTGAATACAAATGAAAATTGTTGAATTGAAGTTCGATGGAAAGCCAAATAACATTTATATTTAAATGAAGAGAAATGTATTTCTCAAGCCTTTAGAAGCGATTCACGAAATCCATTTGCACAAGTTTTAATTTTGCTTTCGTGCTGGATGGCAGCAAACTCAAGTGGCTACTTTACATCAATTAACGCGTTTAGCTCCAACAAGACGACGCAATGGCTTTTAAGAGGTGCAAAACCAAGTTAGAGTAGGCAATTCATTAGAGTAAGAGCACAAGACGCGAAAACAGCTTAGGCCCGAACCTGAGCATGATTGTTGAAGATGTTTTTTCAGTGACCAAGTGGAGCGCGACGRAGTATGGAGCACTGCTTCACAGGATTGGAATTGAAATTGCGATTTTACCACAAGACATCACACACAGCTTCCTAAAAACTACACCGTGGAARTTGAGTTCCAAGTGTCTCCCCACAAACTACACAGGAGAACACAGAATTTGAATACCAAGTACCGCCAACGAATACAAAATAAAACATTTACGTATACTCCAGCACACACACTGTATGCGGTGCACAAGAGGCGCTAGGTGACCGTATTTGTGTTTTCGTAGCATACTACAAGGGGCAAAAATTAAAGACGAATTCACAGCATTCCAACATACATATGTAAGTATATGATAGATATATCACTATTTTTAACCGTATATTTGTAAGTKATGTAATAAAAGCGGCACTAGGTTTCAAATTTCTGAACACAATAAACAACAGTCCTCGCTGAAACCTCGCAAATTCTAATATTGTTGAAAACTTAATGCACTTTTTAAAATATTCCCSGTAAGCAGATTCACACTCACTCTTCGTGTTGACACATATTTCCCATGATGCTGGCGCTGCCACAAACAGCAGTTGCTCCTGTCTGTCCGTAAATTCCATAKACTCTTCGGAACTCTCGGCGTTCGCTTCCAAACACGTGTTTCAACCGACCGCATGCACGTCCTTCGAGTGCTAGATCCTGCGGCAAATAGACACATCAACGCGTAACAGGCGCTGTGTTGTCGACTTATGCCGACTGCCTGCCTGGCCCATCTTGCACCGCATGTAGCGCACCTCCCATGATTYGYAGAAGGGAAGGAACAGGCGCTACGAAGGAGTACATATGTATCTAATTGTTTGACGCCTCATCATCATCAACAGCACATCAACAGCACCACTGTCAACAGTTGTATATATGTATGTGCATGTACGTATGCACTCATGTGTGTGTTGTGCGCACCAGCAGTAAAGTCTGTACTCGGTGGAGGTGGCAAAAGCCCAGTGGACATGTGGCACACCCATGTTGAAGTTGGTAATCGTGATAGGCGCGTTTGCGACTTCTCTAGCTGTGTCGCCATTCCATTTTCCGCCATTTATGAAAAATGAGATAATGCAAACATCACCAACAACGCAAAAAACCACACAACGACAATACAGACAATATAGAYACGACAGACACTAAGTCAAAATGAAGTCACATCGCATGTGACATGGTGCCATAAGTATTGCCATACTGCCACAGTGCCACATTTAAATACTATGACYGTACCGCTTGCCATGTGCCGTTCACCTATCGGGTGTACGCTTTTCACCAGGTTGAGCTTTAAGTGAATTAAGCGGTTTTGTTGCCGCTTCCCGGTAGCTACATAGGTGACTGAACGCATGTAGCTGGGTGAGGTCTTCATAGCACAATGGATATATGAATTGTGGCAAGATGTTGACATATTTTCTAGGTGTAAAGCTCAAAGCAGACATACTAGTACAAAGTATAACCTCAAAATAAAACTCACAATTATTTCTCTAAACTTTGTAAGCCGCTRCTTCTATGAAGTAGTATGTGTAGACAACAAGTTAATTGAAACGTCCTTGAATAGTTTTAAGCAACAACAATCACGGTTACGATCACCACAATTTSAAAGTGATTTTTCCCTCTCTCTTTCCACCATTTCGTCTTTTCTATAATTCCGCTATTCTAATGTCTCGCGATATTGCTGATTTGTAAACAAGCGCAATTGACGACAGATAGTCGAAGCGAGCACACGCTAATACAACAACAAATCAMAAAATAGTACGAAATTGTAGTAATACGAACAAACGCACGGACGGACGAAYGGACCATCGCTAATTGTGATGCTATTGTATATTCATTGCCAATCAGCTACGATCAATAGTTTGTAACTAACAAGCCTTGAGCAAAGCTTTATCGAAAGATACTATATCGTCACCTGAAATGCAAARTAACGTAACATTTTTGGAAATTTAAAGTGGCATGAATGAAATACGAAATAAAACGGAACATGAGTGAAACAAATTTTTAATATATCCTTGTTCCTTCCTAATTTATATCTGAGCGCAGAACCTGAAAATGTTGAACATACGTACATATGTAATATTATGTATGTAATTTGAAGTAGTGAAGCGTAATCAATAAGACACTCAATTTCGAATTTTTTGATGATACGTTATTTTGCATTTCAGGTGACGATATGTAGCATTATCACAACAAATATGATGAACTCTTGCTAATATTTGTTTATTCAAAAAGTGTGGYAGGGGTTTTCTAGGGGTTTTCACTCTTCTTAATAATTACATACATATGTATATAAGCGGTATATATCGACATAATGAATATAAATTCCAATCAGTTTGAAATACTTACTTCATTTTGTGTAAAATATTTATAAAAATCTGATGAACTGCTACGTGCTACTTCGCTAATATTGGGTTCCACTATTGTATAACGAATTTTCCACTCCCTCTGAGTAGTACGAGTTAATAGCTAGGTGTTTGTTGTAGAATTTACTGATGTTGTCAAAGCGTTTTTCGTGCAAACTCGTAAGAATATATATAAATACAAATATTTAAATGCAGTAAGAGGCGTCGATTTTGAAACTACTGTCGTTTCGAATGAGAGTCTTTCCTTTTAAGTGCGATTGTATCGTTGAATATACCATGTGTCCCTAATTATAACGCAAGGATTCGTTTTCCGTTCGAKTCGTAGCAACTATATTTATGAGATCTGCAAAGGAAAGAAGGATTCATTTACGATATAACACAAAGCTTGTAAATATATACAAATATATGTAAGCCTCAAAAATATGTAATCAATAGCCTATATGTATGTATGTAAAATACTGTTTAAAATATGCTGCTCTCACAACCTCACGGGAAATTCTCGAACTGTTTCGAGATCCCACTTTAGAGGCATTTACCAAAACTCTTGTGGAATCCATTACACATATGGCTAACAGGCACTAAGAATTAAGCTCTTCTTAAAGCGCTACGAAATACTTATAACAAAAATTGTGTTTGTGCAAGTGTGTATTCTTCGGAAGGATCAAGGATATATTATTACGTGAAAACTAAAAATACACAAATGCAAAGGAAAGCCAACAAATACACTCACGTGCGAATCACACGTTTTCTTTTGCTTCATATACATACAGAATATTAACATATAGTAAATCGTTCGAATGTGTGTGTGTGTGGGAACGAAGGAGGGCCATACATCGATTTCCGCTATTGACTCGAATGAATCTGTTTATGGTATAAATAGCGGGGTGGCGAAGGGTAAAACGAGGCAAAGAATTCGCAATCCATGAATGGACGAACGGGTGAATGAATGAAAATGAGGCGAGCACGGAAGTGGTGTAGGTGAGACGCGAGAAGAGCTTGTGGAAAGGAAATATGGAAATGGCAGTAGAGTGGTGGYTGTGGGCGGCATGAAGGGAAGGAAGCTAGTGACTATTTCTGTAACGCACAACCAGTCTGACTTTGGTTGGACGACGGCAATGCGACAAAGTGATAGGGCAAAACAAAACCGCGTTGCAATCATGGAGAAAACAACATAATGAAGCCATTGGTTTGAATGTGCGAGTATTTGAATTTGTATGATGCAAGTACAACTTTTGTCGGGCACTAACCTGTGAACTTTATGCATTGAGCTTCCAAAAAGGTTGCGTAGTACCGAAGTAAATGAAAAGCGAATATATGAATTTCACCAATGTGGCAACTATGTGAACTTAAAGCACGTAATAACAGATAAGGAAGACCTAAGTTCAGTTTCAAAACCTATTAGGGCCGCTTCTTGAGAAATACACCAGACTTTGAAGATGTCCTAAAAGTGATGAACTTTCTGGCACTAAATTTCCTCCAGCTCATCGTCAATTCAAGCAACGTACCACAAGTGCATACTATATATGTACATACATACGTAGATATATCGACATGTAGATGGCTAGAATTTCAAGAATGATAATAGAAAACCCTCCCTTAACCGCTTCTAGCACACAGACAGGAAAGAATATGTTACTATGTGTATCGTTTACATATGTTTGACATAACATAACATAAAGTTTTTCAGGAAACTGCAGTCCGGTGGTGTCCTTCATGCACTAAGGATATGACCTGATTTCCCCAATTCATTTTTTGTAGATTCAAGAATAAAGTCGGCTCTCACGCTTGTCTACAAGGTTTTAAGAAGTTAAAGAATAGCAGTAAACTGAGCCACCGCGCCACTGAGTCACTGAACATTACATAAAGAAATGAAAATATGCGAAACAATAAAATGAACAAAAGGTGTGTTGCGACTGCGACAGCAACGAGTCACAAATTGCAACATTCAAAATACAAATGATGGTAATAAACAAATGCACATACCTGCCTGCTTACAGGGTGGGCCATTTGTTATAACATAACTAATTTTACATTTACCAAGATGTTGCTTTAGGGGTTAGGTGGGTTTGAAAATTTCCAAAAATCGATTTTTTTTTTGTTTGCTGAATATAGTCCTAAATTTTAAAGTTGTAATAAAGTAATAATTTCGGAGATACAGGCTTAGCTGCGCTAAGTGCCCTGTCTTTAAACGCGTTTTTCTCGAAACTGTGTTTTTGAAGTCGGTGGACACGATTTCTCAAAAAGTTATCGACCGATTAAGTTCGTATTGTGTACACGTTTTTGAAATAATATTATCTAGTTATTGAACGAAGGATTTTTTCTTTTTTCATTACAACTTGTCTTTCTGACCAAAAAATGAGGAAAATTTTACCAAAAATGAGATTTTTTGTTCAAAGTCCGACAATTTTAATATTTTTTATTTCCTACGTTCATAAACGAGATTTATCTGTACTAACAGAATATGCTTAGTTTTTTAATTTAATATGAACCAATAATAAGTTATGCTGTCCACGGCGAGAGCTCTTTTTTGAGAGACACCCAGGGAAATGCGGTCTCAACGGCGGAATTTTCAACATTTTTGTATCGAAATTTCAGGAGATATTGTTCGAATATATACCTTTGATATAACATATTATATTTTTCCTATGTATGTATATGATTGCTTGTATTAAAAAAAAAATCGTAAAAATACCTTTGTTTTTTGTACCTCTGAARCCCACCTAACCCCTTTAGCAAGAAGTGGTGTTTCGATACCACCAGGCCTTTTTGGAGGGCTGTGAAGAGGTCGCTGTCGTCCTCGTCCAAAACCACGGAAGAATGAAAAAAATCCATAGTGAAAACGATGCTAAGTGTTTTTTTTTTTTTTTTTTTGTGACAGCAAAGGCATCTTCCATCATGAATTTAGTACTCCTGGACAAACCGTCAACACCAAAGCTTTACGTGGAAGTCCTCATGAGACTCAAACGAAGGGTCAATCGGGTCCGACAAGACATCGCAGCCGATTRTAAGTTGCAACACGAACCATCTCATACCGCCTTTCTTATGAACAGCTATCGAACCAACGCCGGCATCCCAACGCTTCCGCAGCCGCCCCACCCAGAAGTGGCCGCACGGACTTTTTTTGTTTCCTTGTATGAAAAGGCCGATGAAAGGCAAGCATTTTGAGAGGAGAGAAGCGTTCCACTCAGCATACACGTCGGCTCTCAAGGCTATTCCGGAGAATGCCTTCCGTGACGCCTTCAATGATAGAAAATTGCGCTGGCAGYGCTGCATCGACTCAGAAGGACCCTATTTKGAAAGGTTTTAAAGAATTGTAACAACTGGTTCAATAAATTCTTTTTAAATCGACTCAGTCCTATTACCTTACGGACAAACCCTCATTTATTGAATTTAACATAAGAGCAATTTGCATTCTGCTTTACCAAGAAACCCTAAAAAACTTACACCAGACCTTATTTCACTTCAGTAACTATAAAGCRTAAYATAGGAAAATTCTGCGAAGGGCTGRGCAAGGCGGAAWACGGAAGAGATGTGGGAGTAAGCACACACGTATGYAATTGCTTACCATTCGCCGGCTTCACCCCCGCTTGMYACTAACGCATCCAATAATTTAGAAATTAAGCTCGATTCTTGAACAACAATCGTTCGGCACATGACACTTTCAGGGAGAGCAGTGGTGTGGTGAGTTCATTGGTTAACTATTTCGACTCACCTTCGTCTCAACGCTAGTTGTTGTTATCAATATTTTTTGTTTTCACACATGCAAAGGCGTCACTCATCCAACGCGTCACATTRCGCCGGCAGTACATCTACACCTCCTCCACCCTTGACTGAAGCAACTTTACACGAACGCTTCGCTGTGTAATCGTTTATTGGCTTCGTTGATACAAGCCACGYTAGGCGCCGCATTAAAATTGACGATCGTCGTGATGATAGCCATTGCATTGTCGGCAAAGAGATGACTGGTCTAACGCTCGTTATATTGGCTATTTGCGCGTCTMTAATTATGCGACAGGTGCCGACACTAACAAAAAGCGTTATTTACTCATGCCTACCTTTATGTAGGCTACTTACTTACTTGTATAACTACTTTGTATAACTACTTACTTTGTATAACTTTTCGTATTTAATTGAATCGAACTGCACATTTATGCTTTCATAGTACGCAAAGCCAGTCGGAACTGCTTCGATTACATTGAACTGACTTTACAACTCTATTTTACAGATTTGACACTTTATGACTGATGTCAACAAAAAAGTGGAGAACATGTAACTGAAAAAGAGTAAACATTTGAAAATTGTTATCTTACATAAATGTCTACCTATGATAGTGTTCGCATTTCGTAATACCTAAGAATGATATGACCCATTTAAGATAAGACATGAAGTAGTCATCGTCACTGAAAATGACTCAACGCATTTCACTTTTCAATGTTTTGTGCGATAGCTGAGGAAAGCGCGAGAGCGTGAGTTAATGTGAGCATGGCGTGACAATACAAATTTGTTAGAGGTTTTCAGGCGCTTTAATAATACCTATGTAGTTGTTCGGATTTTCTGTTTTTTTCTTTTATTTGCAATTAAAGTTGTTTGTTTGGGTATGTGGCACGGGCAATTCTAATTCAAACTATTGCCACATGACATGCATCAATTGCGGGTTCTCGCTATTTCCCATTTTCCTTCGTTCGCTTTTTAAGTGCCTAAGCACATGCTTACATAAGCAGAATGCTCAAACTATTAGACATTGACGCACTTTACTGCTCTTGCAATCAGTGCAATAACTTAGCGTATACAAGGAACGACAGAAAGTCAGGGCCGCACACTAACCTTTCTGCTGACCAACGTGAAATGTCAAGGATTTTTGCATAKTATTTACAGCAATAAGTGTAGAGTTACCTAGAGAAACAGCTCGAAACAAGGTGAGTTCATGATATTGCATGAAAGTAAAAATAACAAAATTTTGACCGACTACTTTCTACGGTTCAGTAATTATTAAATTTGTCTACTACGCTTCAAACACTCCTCACCGATTAATCAGCACACAGATATGTATTTCCTTAAGTCGTCAATTCTACAATATTATCATTTATTTATATTACTTTTTTACTGATTAGTCAACCCATTTTTCTTTTATGTGCGTCTGAAAGTGCAACCTCGTTTTATTTCAGTAAACTAAATGTCGAAAGAATTCTACAATAATTTATTCGGCACCGATGCAAAAAACAAACGGAAATAAATTTCCTGCACTGAGCATTTATGACCATTTTAAAGTGTAAATACAAACCTACTTAGATGTTCACACACACATACGTTCGACATATTGACCGTTGAAGCAGATGGGCGTGCAATAAATCATACAAATCGTCATAAAATGACGCATACGAAAAACTGGCTAGGGGCAAATCTGAAGTGGAGCTAAGCCTGCACCGAGCGTAGTGCCGACTGCACTTAATTGACGAACACGATCACAACTGCGTAAGGCAGTGATATAAAGGCCGCGGAGTGCGTTGCACCGTGCCACTGCAGATAGTAGGGTTGCCGATCTGGCCGTTGGTTTCCAGTCGGTCAGTCGATGGGCTGCGACCTTCATTAGTCCGGTCGTAATGACCTCAATATTTGTATTTGGGTTTTATAAATTCCACGGCCTTCAGCCTACTTCAGCTTATAGCTCTCATCGCGCCACATGAACGGAGCCCTGGTCATGTCTCTGCTTACACTTCATATTTCTGCTGCAATACGCTTTCAATGTACATATGTATTTCCTGCTTTTCAATTTGCTGACATTTATCAATCAATTGCAATTATGACAAAGTTATGAATAGTCGGACAAGTCCATTCAAATTACCAACGCAATCGCATAAATAAAGGCGTACATTTACTTTTCGTATCTTGTTGTTATTATATTTGTTGTTTTTATATTTTGGGTGTTCTGCTTTATTAAATAAAAAAAAATCTTGACTTTATTGACTTGGTTGAAAGAAATCTTTGAATGAGCGTCGCAGGTGGAGCAGCATCTCTCTAAAAAWAAAACCTTCCTATCTAAACAATGGAGTTTCTTCCATAAGCAAAGCTTAAAAGGCCAAAAACAAGTTCTTAAACTTGGAGAGTTGTAAGGATATAGAATTAGATTGGTGAGATTAAGCAAGTCAACCTGGAAAAGGCCAAGAGAATTCGGTGCGACAGCATGGTCTTCGAAATTGCAGCAAAAATTTGTTCATTGTATTAATTTCGAAATGTTATAACCACATCGTTTACTTACATAATTATACATATATTTAAAAAACTAGACTTCTAGGTGTACTAATATTGGGAAAAATGGGTGTCACATGCGGCACAAAACTATAACTCCTTTTGGTTTTGTTTTACTTGAAATTATCAGCATATGCTTACCGTAATTATCAACTGAGAGTGACTCATTGGAATATATCCATATTGGGCATTTGGTGAATATGTACATGAATCTTATTTATTCCCAGAATACGATCATGAGGCATGCGTCACACCTGGATTGCGATTTTGTGCACCACTTCCCACTTTCTTTCAACTAACCTCGCGGTACCTACCCCTTCTTCATGCGGTTCCACAGCAGCAAGTTCAATGGCTTCGTTGCAGTGGATGTACATATAAATGTACGGATTTATATGCAATTTTATAAGTCGTCGACTGTAAGCATATATGGTGAGTTGCATGCCGTTGCAAGTCCAAATCGGTATTAAATGTAAAGTCAGCAAGAAAAGAAGCAATAAAATGACTTGTATAGAACATAATCTAACTCCAACTCACATACCGATAACTGACAAATTACAAGAGAAATGGCTATAAGTATAGCATATATTATATTTATATATATAGCACATATTATATTTACTTGTCAATCTCTCGAAATTAGCTTAACAATATATAAAAACATCTTACACAAACGAACTGCATACATTTTTTCTACGTTTGATGGATCATGGAAGAAATTGTTGCTCAAGTCAAAATTTCAAGGGGCGTTTTAATCGCAAAAAAACCTAACAAAAAACTAGAACAAACCAAAATTATATTTGTAATCGTAAACATATGTTCAACATGGAAAAGTAGGTAGACAATAGCCATGTTTAGTCAGCAGTCAGCAATGCATAATCAACCGGAAATTTCGTTGGCACCAGAAATATTTACATGCATTCTAGAGCATGTACACTTCGACGTACATCGCATATTCCAATTTTCAAAGGTGTTGTAGAAAAATTTATATTTTTCACTTTCGGATGCGGAATATTTCGTATTTACTGTTTTGCTCATATTGACTGCTCACCACTTGTTGTAAAAAACTAAAATGCAAAGGTTGATGTCTCTATTTTCATTATTAGATAATTATCTTATACGCAAAACAAACCAATAAAAAACATGAATACCAAAAAATTTATTAGATTTCAAGAATAATAACTAAAGAGGAAGACATCGCTACATCTACCTAATTTGGGCAGTAAACATTTAAGTAAGTCACCCAGACGTTAAGCAGACTTTCATAAAAACTCATACATATTTACAAAAATTTACATCAGCACCCCGCATTACCCGAATTGCATAGAAGCTGGTTCTCTTAGAGTTTTTTTCGTTTCGCACTTTGTTGCCATTCAACATAACAAGACGAAATTCGTTTAAGTGCGGTGTAATCTAATAAAAGTTTATTRGACTCAACAATTTAATATATATGTATTGTGTTGTGTTTCTTTTCTGTGCACTGAGGTGTGTCGGCTTGAAATTTTTCAGTCCGTGAAAAAGAAAATCGTGGTTAGTACCAACTGTRGAAACCACAATCAAAAAGGTGATAAAGAGTGAGTCGGAGAGCGAAACATTAAAATTTTTTAATTCATAATTTTTGCACATTGGCGTTTGTGCGAACACATGCAGATGTCTTGAGATATTTTTTTAGAAAAATAATGCAATTTATTTTATACGAAATATATTTGAAGACAGCTTAAATMATTCTTATATAAATACCCTATTGTAAGGATATGATATTAAAAAATGCATTCTTTGTGATTTTTGTGTTGATTTGTTTTTTTGGTTGCGTCTGTAATTCCATGTAACCACTGATCACTGGCTTTCGTGCAGCCTCACCGTGTCACCATATGGTAAGAATGTTGACCGTGACAGAGCGATTATGGCAAGACCATATGCCAAACTGGTCGTCGGCATTTTAAACTAAACGTACGTTTGTTTGTTGGTTCACTTGCAGTTTTAGGTTTCATTGCCTGTGTTATGTTACCTTCTTACTGCATTTCCCATTTTTGCAGATTCCACACTTTTTCACTGCAGTCATTGAAACCCGCTTACCTTACCAACACATAACTAATTCTCGCCAAAAGCTATGTAAGTTGGATATTTGTTTTTGTTATCTTCTTGCTTATGCTGTTCATTATTCATTCTCCCTTCATAAAGAGGTCGTTTTATCAAGTCCCACAAGACGATTGCCTAGTTGTATCGCCCCAAAATTTAAATGTTTGCTTATCTTTGCATGTATTCATATATTTTTAAAAATTTTATATAATTTATATTCAACTTAATTTATTCAATTGTATTGGTTTATTCAAGAATCCATATGACAGTATAAGAAATTGCATACAAATCAATCAGGGAAATCATGTTGAATAAAGCCGTTTTAATTTATTAATTTTTAAATTTATTTTCTTAAAGATCTAAGTCATAACAGTCGCGATATTAGCAACAAAAAGAATTATTTAAAGTCCAAAGAATTCCAGTTCGTGGTCATAATAGTAAAAGCAATCCTAATCACTATTCAAGCGAGCCAACTAAATGGCGACTAATTATGTCATAAAACTAATAAGTCTGCTAAAAGTGTTTATGGCGCCAAATTCAATCAAATGTACACCGGTAGTAACTCTCCGTTAATTCGCAGATCCACCTCGTGCTCTTTTTGAGTGATCGGCATTGCGTCGATTCTTCGATCAAATCAAAAAATAGCAGTGCAAATAAACCTCATTGATTTTTATTACGAATAAGAATACGCATAAGGAAGTGGAACGGTAAGCAGACGGGAGTCAATGTCAGTGGAAGTGATACGAAAGACAATAAGTCAACAAATGCGTTGGTTTACTAAAYAAAACACGTCTCATATATCCGCGTGCGCGAGCGCGTGTTCTGGTGTCGGCCGACAAACCGCAGCTTAAGCTAAAAAAGAAGAGTATAGAAGAAAATTCATGAGGAGAGAGAAGGGTGGCATATCGAAAGGTTATCGTTGAACAAAAGAAGCGCAATGAGTCATATTTCTACATTGTAAAATGTACTATAATCAATTTTTTTAAAAATGCACGGGTTTTTATCGACAAGGTCTCTAGCCGATTATTAATTTTTAATAATAAAATAAAATTTTAATTAAACATCCTATTAATTTACACCTCTGATTGTGCGCAATAGTGTTTGAGAAACTTTAGAAGATCTTTGACATGTTGTGCCATCCCCAATAAATTTTTGCGCAACATGCCCGTTTAATGTGTTAGCAGCCGTYTAAGCAACAACTGATCGCCTAAGCTTATATACAAGTACATAGGTATATTTTAGTGAACATTTAATCATTATTATATCAATTATTAGACAGTAATAAACGCCAAAAGGTTGGAATGTAAAACGACAAATTTGGAAAGTCTAAATTCATTGTAGTTATTACAGTTATCTTATYTTTGCTTCTTTGTGCTTTTAACTTTCCCATAGAAAATAAAACAAGGGGTCACCATTGTAAACAAAATAAATTTTGTCGGTTGACACGGTTGAGCGCAAAAAAATTTGTTGGTTGTATTTTTCAATATCGCTTTTAGGTATTCCTCTGAATGGCTAATTGAAAATTCGTCACAATAAAAAAGGAGTTACCTACTTGGAAAAATCAAAAGAAACTATGATATTTTGCTAAATTTATCATTCAATGCAACAACAAAATGTTGAATACAAAAATTTATTTAAACAAAAACTATGATCCGAATATTATGTTATCTTTTTACTTACATACTACATACATATGTACATACATTTGTATGGAAATAGCCGAATAGGTAAACGAGCAAGACAGTTCATTTGTTAGCCACATAATATACTTACATAGTAATGTATAAATGTAGAAGAGCTTGGTTCGACGCCTTATCACGTGAGCCCTTAAGTATGTAAAATTTAACATTCGACAACTGCAACATGCAACCGGGGAGAATATCTGCCGCTTGCATTGTGGAACTTGAAACTGATGAGTCAGACGTTTAACTCCTCAGATCGCGCAATATACCTCAAAATTTAGCAACTCCACAATGCTTTGTGGCAGACATGGCAAGCGTTGTGTATACCGAAAGCTTTACTCGWGCGCTTACGGATGCCTTAAATATTACGGTTACTTGAGTAAAAAACTGGTTTACCAATAAAGCAAAAACGAATATTGTTGCTATTCAAAGCAGTCCGTCGCATCGTTTTATAACTGTTGTATTGCAATTATGAAGGGCAAGACGAAAGTGTAATGTCTAATTTTTTATGCTGAATTTGTTTATTTAATATTCAGATAAATAAATGCTTATACTATAGAAATTGTGTACCAAACAAAACTTCATTACCAACGATGCTTTATTCTTAATGATTTTACCATAAGTACTAGACGGCAATATATTAGGAAAATGTTTTTACTAAASAAAAATATATATTTTTTTAGTTCAGTTAAAGAAAATAAAACATTAGAAATAAACGATGTATTACACATGTATGCAAGTACTGACATAAACAAAATGAGATCATACTAAAATTAAAAAATACACATAAACTGATGAATCGTAGGTATTATGATTAATAAAACAAATTACTCTTTAATGATGAATTTCATGAAAATTATTGTTTCGTAAAACCAAGAAAGCAAACCAGCTAAAAACTAAAAGAGCAACAAAAACAGAGAGGTGAACACATTAGAAAAAGGGCGTGTAAGGAAGAGCTGAATAAAAGAGGAGGCGAAAAGGTCCTTAAAAATATCACATAGATATATTTGTACGTATGTTAGTATATACATATGCATACTTTCTGTTTAGAACCAGAGAGACTGAGACACATGCGCGGTGCGGCGTCAGCTCTGATAATAAATATACATTCATATATTCGTCACACAAACCAGGTAATGGACACACACTTTTATCTGTTTTTGATTCTTTGCGATACGGATTTTTCGCTTTAAACAACATGAAAAAAATGATTTTAATTAAAAGTTTGAACCGAGAGAAGTGGCAATAAATTTTTGTATGGAGGAATGCAAGTAAATTCTTTTTATTTTAAATATTGCAATAATAATTATGTAATATAACTTGTGTAGTGTAAAAATAATATGTACTTTAGCTTTTAATAAGTGTTCATCAAATTTTTGTGTATATTTATGAACTTACCATATCATTTTCTTTAATCCTTTATAATCATATGTATAGGGGTAGCATATATTTTTGATAATATAAGCAAATCTAACGACTTCTTCTAAAATTCCTCACTTCAAACTTTTTATTTGAACGTAAGGGAGCTAAAAAGATCTCTTGTAGTATGTTTTACACCAAACACCACACAAATAATTTATTTACCTTTTCAACACAATTTTTTCATTTGAAACACATTTGTGTAAATTTCAATTTTCACAACTTTTTCATATCTCGTATTTGTATTTTAGCACTTTTTATTTTGTATTTCAAACTGAACTTAAATGTTTGTCGTTGCTTTTATAGACTTATATCCATCTTTTATTCTCTTAGAATTCTTTAGTTATATGTCTTTTGGAAGTTGACTATGCGCACCCATCAACATCATCCACTGTGCCACTGCTGCTGATTTGCGCTAATGTCACAAAAAAAAAATTTAAAAATTGGAATGAAAAAAACCCAACCCGATTGCACCAAGTGCTTATTCGGCTCGCAAATAACACACCCTATCCTTCCGTTAATACATTTTAACAAATTTGCACATTTCACTGCTTATAACAGAACACTGCTGGCATATTCATCACAGCTCGCTGAAATATTTAACTTTAACTTAAAATGCACAACCAGCAAAGGGAAGTACTTATTAGAAGTTTTATACACAGAAAAGGGCGAATTTTCTCTTCGCCGCAACCTGTGCAAAAGTTCGCTCTCTTCCTTCACCCACACCCTCAACACATTATAAAATACACGTTCCTATTCCTTTCGTTCCCTTTAACACTTCTCACTGTTCTCCACGATAACTTTATTGCTATTTTTTATTCCTGCTGGCAGGAAATTTGCGCTATAGATATATAGATAGATACTGCTTTTCTATAAAACATTGTCGAACAGAAGTCCATCTATTACCACAAATCAAAAATAAATKTACGAAAATAAAACATTCTAAATAATGCAGTTGAGAATGTTTTTTAATAGTTTAAGGAAGTGCTGAAGCCATGGTGTCACTTTATCTTCTTGTTTCTGCCTGGTACTGTGGTTTGTGCTGCCAACGCCGCTTTGTTTGGACTAGTCAATTCGTAGGGGTACACATTTACATATATGCACAACGTTTTCAATGTGTTTGTGTCTGCTATAGTACTGCACCGCCTATTTCCCCAATTCTTTTACGAATGAAAGGAAAATATTTTGGCTTGCTACACAGACATAAGATTATCACTTGTACTTTGCAATCACTTAACAACTTTTCCGATTTCTTTTAAATATTTTTTATTTAAAATAATGCAAAAATCTTAACCGAAACCAAATTTCCTTCCGTCAYTAATACAAACCGCTCCACCGCTGTCAACCGCAATATATCCAGAAGCAATTGATGCAACTAGGGTTGTAAAATTCATCATTTTCTGTACCCACACAGGGTTTCACAAATAAGTACTAACTGACTACATGGTTGCATTTACAGACACTTCTCGCTTTTTAACAAATATTTAATTCTTCTTTCACATAAAAGTAATTAATGAAAACTTCGCAAACATTCAAAATTATAACAACATATTTTGCTAGAACTCGATGTAGTCAAAGAAGCGAGCAAGTGCACTTACTGACCTAAGGTCAATATGTCAGACACTTGTTCAATCAGATTGCGCAAACCGAGTATGAGGTACCAACTTCGTTTTACATTTATAACGTACTCTCCATTTTCTATATTACGAACAGTTCTTCACTTTTCATTAATGAAACAACACGACATAAATATATGAGTAGAAATGTGTTACTATAAAGTAAAATTTTTTTATTTACTTATATTTATTTACAAAAAAATAATATTTCTATGATTTTGTTATCATATGTTGCCTTTTTGGTAATGGTTAAACATCTAGCATACTGCTCATGACTTTAGCAACAATTATTATTAAAATTTCTCACAGTTCGAATTATATTAGTTAGTCGCAATCTCTACACAACGGCCTTTTCTTTTTTTTTATATATGTATACTAATAAATGTCTCCATTTCTATTTTAGGTTTTTAAATTAGGTTGCACACAAATAATACTAAAGTTCTTGTTGCATATGCACGTGTTTATACACGAATCTACAACAAAACTATAAAATAAAAGGCATCCAGTAGCTTGTGAGCCACTTCTGAGTACATCCGGGCGGCTTGATTCTTGACTGAAAGTCCTTAAATACTGCAGGATATATATGCATTTTCTGGGGGGAAATAAGAGAGGCCAATGTTTAAAACATTTCAAAGCCTTTAAAAGTCTTCGTTACGATAAGTCTCGATAAATTGTTTTGCAAGCACGGGTAGTTCAGGTGCGCGGCAAAGAAACTTATGTCCGTAACCTGCAACACCATTGAAACGATGGAATTCAACAGGCCCCCAAGTTTTTGCCCGCGTATCCAGCGCTGTTCGGTATAGCTTGTAGCCAAGTTCGAATGGAACAACATAATCATCTTCYGCATGGAGTATCATTACCGGCTGCCGAAATTCGCTAATATGCTTGTCCGATTCAAAGCGCAACTTGTTCGAGTACATAGGGCGCGCAATTGTCAAATCAAACCAAGGCAGATCTTTAAAGGGCTGTAAAAAATRTAACAGTTTTAAAGCTAATCAACATATGTATATTGACTATCTAACCCTAGCGAATGGATGCAATCTTATTTCATCACGGATGTTYGTAAAAGGCGCCTCCAATATCACTCCCCGCGGTAGATCCATTTTGAAATTCAAATTTAACTGTGAACACAAATGACATGCCACGCCAGTGCCMAGAGAATGTCCCCATATGAATATAGGATTTGTTGTTACATTTCTAATATATTCATATACTGTTAGGGCATCTCGCACAATTCCTTCTTCGGTGGGTGAAACGGGGTCGGAATCTCCATAACCTCGATAATCCAAAGTCAGTACATGGCAGCCAAGTTTGCGCAGAAGTTGGTACATCTCGACACGATGCCCCGAGCCACGAGAAGCGGTGTTGCCATGAAGATATAAAACAATGGTGCTCGGAAGCTTCAGCATGCGCTCGTAAAAGAGCGCTTCATTCTCAGCGGTTACATCGGAGAATTCTGATTTCAGAATAGGCTCTAGCTTGTCCAAACTTTCATCATTTTCAAATGTTGTATTCTTCAATTCATCATGCTGTTGCTGTACGATAATAGGATTTTATACAAATTTCTGCCCATAATTTTTAATAATAATCAGTATACCGTATCGATTTTTAGTTCTTTAGCAAAGCGTTTAGCTAGGTGTAAAGGCAGCACATGCCAGACACCAATGCGCACGCCATCATGACGTTCCTCAACATCCGGATCGAGCACGCTAAGATTTAGAGATCTCGTACCAAAAAGTCCCACACTGGCTGGTTTCGATAAGTCAAGGTCCTTGGGGTATGTAACTACAAACGAATTTAATATTTTCGTTTTAATAAAGTTATTTGAAAAATAATATATATAGATTACTATTCATTAAAATTGCGAAATTGTGTAACATGAATAGTGCTTTTGAATTTAAATAATTTCAAAGTGAAAATATTCAAATACTTACTAAACGTGAGAAAGAGAATCCCTCTTTGTAATGTTATAGAATAACGAAATATTAATGGGAATCCAACGAATATTATTAGGAATACAAGCATACATAATTGTACCACAGTAAGCGAGATTCTGTAGAATAAAGAGGAGAGGTTAGAGTAAATTTATAATCGCAGCTTATTGAATGGCAAACACCTCAATGTTACACATAAGGAATACTTACTGATGCGTGTATCAGAGTAACAAATAAAGTAAGAATGATTAACAAATAATTTATTCGCTAACTGTAGAATGAATAAAAGGATATCATTTAATCGTAGACTGAATGGTGCACGACAATTACATAGTATATCAAAATTGTAATGAGATATTTCGTACAAATATTTCGTGTCAAGCAAAATGTGAAATATTCAGTAGAGGCACGAGGAATATACACGATTTTACTAATATCAATTGCCTGAATTAGTACATAGCCGTGCGAATACTGTACATGCATACACATTTTACAAAGCGATGTGGAAAAATAAGGAATAATAATAGCACATTTCATAGGTTAACTTTGGCAATTAACAAAATAGATATAAAGTTTTGAGAAAAAACATATAAAATATTACTTGTAACGGAKAACATTAGTTAGAAATTAAAAATCAAAATATATATGTATGTATGTATCTAAATGTATAAAGAAGTAGCGTACTTACATCCCAGTCAGCCAAATTAACATTAATGCTCCCGGAATGACTGAAGCACGGAATATGACGTTTAAGAATTTATATGATTCGTACATTGTAAAAAAGTTTGCATATATTTGTAAATTGTAAAATGAAGTTGTAGGAGGATTATCAATCAATGGTTGAAAATCTTTATTCAATGACATCAATTTTCATAGATTTRGTGAACGTTTCAATGCAAACCCAACATTTAACTTGAGGAAGAACGATATTACAGCCAAATTTAGCAATGACTGCTATAGCACACAAAATAAAAAAGTTTTAAATAGAGGACTTTGGGAATCACAGTTGTTTTCAAAAATTTCGACTATTTGGATTAAATATGCGGATGTGCTTGTTATATACGTCAAACTGTAAGCGAGTGATTATTTGATTGAAGAAATGGGAGTATGGTTTTTTTTTTTTTTCAATTCTTTCGTTATTCAAAAAGTTAATGAGCATTTGTCTTGTAAGTGCAGACAATCGTACTGCGCCTGTCAGCAATTTTTACTATGCGGATGGATTCAACATGGAAAAGAGAAAAAAGATAATTGTTTTATTAGCAATCTCTATTACATTGGAGGAAAAAAAACTGGAATTAATTAAAATTTATTAAAATGAAAAGTTAATATAGGTTTTAACATGTAATAATATTAGAACAATAAGCGTGAACAAAAATAAAATATGTAAATACATTTCAACCCACAAATTGGGAATGTTGTTAYTAAATACATTAATTAACAGAACCCAAAGCAAACACCCATCAGTATATAATTGAAAAACAACTGTTATAAGTTATTAATTTGAACTAGCTGCATAAATTATTTGTAACTATCGTGAAAATTTTAATTAATTCTTGTTAAAGCCTTCGATAGAAGAGCAAACAATTAAGAAACCTATTGATTGCAGCAACTTTGAGATTACATAGTGAATATTTTCTTTATTTTTGTATTTAGCCTACAGTGCTATCTAGTATCTTATGTTTAATATTGCCTCCTTTGAATTTTACAAAATTACTTATAATATACCTGCGMTGCAGCATTTTTCATTCACTTAGCATTATGGCAACGCAAATCGAAATTAGAAAATAAATAATTATAAGGTTTACATGTATGAAGTGATTTGTTGAACCATACTAATTATTGAATGGTCACGTCTAGGAACACAATGTCTTGAATGTTATTWTTACTATTTTACAAATAAATTTTTAACAATGAAATAATACCAACACAAAAGGTATTTTAGTGGAATTGGGTTTTAAATTTATATCATAGGGAGGATTATATGATCTGCACTGACATATGTAAATATTATAATAATTATGTTTTTTTATTAATTCGCCTGTGTGAATTACTGTAGCACACATATAATAATGTGACAGTCACCTTTTAGATAACTTCCGTCGACGCGTTAAAAACATAACTAGAAATAGAAAATTAAGAAATTCTTGAGTTAAATATTATTAAATTATTTAGTATAAGTTTACAACTAGAAAACAATAAAGTACGTTAAAGTGCTTTTATTTTAAAAACCGTTTCGAATTTCCTTTATGCACACATACAACCATAAGTGTCAACGGCAATGAACTCAAACATAATATATTGTATGTATGTAGGCATGTAATACTTATTCAAATAGATTCCCACTAGATACCATTATTTTTAAGTTCTAATCAGTAGTCATGTAGCTTTAGGATTACATTTGTAGAAAACCTTACTATTACTTCGTATACATAAAAACAATTTAATTCGCACTGGTACTACAACTTTAAAATATTTTCTCCGACATTTTTTGTAAAAGAAATTTTTTTGAATCGATCCAGCAATAGAGAATGTTGTCCGACTTGCCTAACCAAATAATCTTCCAACACCAGGTATATGGAGTTATATATATTAATTTGTAGTTCACAACAAGTGACTCAGTGAGCTTATCACAATTTATCAAAATATCAGCATAGATGATACAATCGCTCAAAATTTGGCAACTCATAGGCGCAAATACATAACTAGATAACTAGATATGTATATACTAGYATTATGTAAACAACATATCACAATAATCAAAGCGCCTATAAATCATTTTACAGTGAAAGTGGAATGATATTTTTACTGTACACAGAAATCACAGCAAATAAACAGTCAGAATGTATAATATTTATTAATTGGCAAAATGTATGCGCACAAATGACGGTGCAACTAACGCTTTATTTATATACAATTACACAATACATTTGGTTGTGTGGTGGTAAGCGCTTAACGATTGGATTAAAGTTCGTCGCAGCGTATTTCGACAATATTTACGTAGAAATAAACCGAGGAGCGGTGTGCTCAGCTCCAAAGACCGCTTCCGACTTGCGAGTAGTTTCGTCATCCAACACTGTTAGCAGATAGACAAAACAAGCTACATGACAATGTGTAGTGAGATTCGAGAGCAACAATAATTATGAATAAAATGTTCTCTTTGTATTCAGTCTCCGCCACTATTATCATTAATGTACTCAGAAAAAAGTACTCAAGTAGATTTTATTTGCTTTCAACAAAGAYGAGTGCGATAGGAAATTCGAAAGTGAAAAGAAGTTTTTCGCTGATAACAAACGCATAGTTAACTTGCGAATAATATAAGAAAATGTCAATGCCATTTATTCAACTTTAGACTATAAGATCAAACATGTCTTATTAAATAATACTTTTCATACTTTAATTGAAAAAGATCGAAAACAGGAGTAGCAGCATTAAAGAATTGAGTTCAAAATTATTACTAGAAAAAAATTTGCCCAATAAGTTCGATGAATAATGCCGACTCTAGCGACTGGAATCTAAATAACCGTTAAAACAGCAACAGTAACATTGGAATCTTTGCCCGTATATAATATCCGTATAACTAGATTCAAGYTACGAAAGAACAAAATTGATATTCTAAGAAACGGGGTCAATCCATGTCAAGTGGTTACAATCAATTATGTACATATACATACATTTGAAAGAAAGTTTAGTAATAATTTTGTCAGCTGTGGATCCTTAATACCGTACGATTTTGTTTCCTTTTAAGAATAAAACTTCTAACAATTATAATAAACAGTTTTAAATATGAAATAAAAATATTACCCATTGATAAATAATGGTGATAAATATTTTGAGCTCAGGCAAATGGCTTAAATCCGATTGATTTAATAGTTTTACAGCGATTTTTCAATACCATTAATCTAAAAATAAAAAGAAGTTATAGAAATGTTATAAGTATTTGGTCAATCAAAGTAAGCTGGTTAGAAGGTAATGGTCAATCTACTGGATGCGGCAGCAGAATCTGCAACTGCAGCAGGGCATATATAGCAATTTATTGAAAGTAAACTTATAAAAAAGTTGAGAAAAAAGAAGAGTTGAATAAAAACCAGCACGGGAAAAGTATATAAACATATGTGGCTAATAGTACTAAATGATCACATATGTATGTATGAATTCACAAAATTTCACATGGGAACAAATCACTATCGATTTTGATTTCTTCATTCTCTTGTTGAAAACATTTTCATGTTTACTTACTTTTTCAGCAATATTTGTATTTACATTTTCTTTAAATTTTTTTATATAATTTATCACTAAGAATTTTTCAATTTGTATCGTGCAAATAGCAATCTCAGCAATTAACGCAGAAATTTGGTCTTAAACGTTACCAAAAAATTATCGCACTTGTTTCATCAGTTGTCAAATGTAAGGGTTGCCGTGTTTGTTTACTGGCGATGTTCATAGCCTAACTTTTATGCACAATGTTTGGACTACGCTAAGAACAAATAGCTTGCACAAACTATGTCGACTTGCACAAGCTATCGCAAAAATTGTTGAAACTGTTATACAAAAACTTATACAGTGCGTGGATATAAGTATATCGTCACCTGAAATGCAAAATAACGTATCATCAAAAAATTCMAAATTGAGTGCCTTATTGATTACGCTTCATTACTTCAAATTGCATACATAATATTACATATGTTCAACATTTTCAGGTTCTGTGCTCAGATATAAACCAGTTTTAACCAACATTAAAATTTTGTTTCACTCATGTTCTATTTTATTTCGCGTTTTATTTTGCATTCAAAATGACAATATATAAGTTTCGTACAAACATTTTGTTATTCCTTCTACAATGCTATAACAACAACAAAAAACCCAAATTTCGAAATTTGTTAAAACAGATTCAATTACTTATTTCATGCCACATGCATGAATTAGAGCTTTTGTTGCAAGCTCGTGGCATTTCGCGTTTATTTTGAGCCTGATTGGTGTGTTTTTATGTAGTTGACCGCTGTGTTTGCATTGCAAACTAAAATCTTTTTGATGTGCAATAACTCAAAAATCGAAACGAGGTCAAGATTCAGTAGTGTACGGTGTGCTGCTGATTGTCGAACGTAAAAACAACAACAACAAGATAATTCAGTGACGTTTAATTAACGAAAGAGACCCATGAGACTACGGATATGACCATCTGCAGAGGGGACGCACAAAGGTGAATATAGTGATATTAGGGAATTGATACATTTATGGACTTGTACTGACAGTACACCCGTTCTAAATAACGATGATAAATTCACAAATGCCAATATTTACTACCATACCATACATAATGAGCAGCCTGACAGGAGATATTTAAACGATTTTTATCCGTCCAATGACTGCCAACTCAGCCAAATTTCCACAAATTACTTCAGGATTGTTTTCTGCCACTACAATAACAAGCAACTATATAGCATTTTCCTTAACTAATCCCGTTTTTATCAAGCGTGTTCTGACCAAAGTTCCTTCGTAAGCTTCCGAGGTCAATACTTACGTATAGTAATAAATCGAAAAACTTTTTTGTATAAATCTGTCGATAAGTTGTCGTMCTCTTACCGTAAAAGCGATAACTTTGTTTATTTATCAAACGTTCAATTTGCTCTGATGTACATACATACATATATTCGCATATATGTAAGTATGATTTTGTATGCTTGTTTGTATACAACTGGTCTAATGTTGCGATTTCGCTATTCATTTCTCAGCTTCGCCGTCTAGTCACATCGCACCTAGTTCTTGGGAAAATCACACAAAGTTCAACATCGGCACGATTTATCGTTTTACTTGTGCGATATTTGCCAGTTTTCCCGCCGTTCGGTGTGGATGGGCGCTTTGCTTTTGGWTTTCCTTGGAAGCGCCCTTGCCAAACGTGTTAAGCGAATCTTCAAAAATTCAGTTGCCGCCGTTGGAAATTTACCACCCTTCCCAGAAGTACTGTGCATTATTGGTAGCTTTACTTGCATGCATTAGTATGTGCAATATAAACACAAATTAAGCAGTCAATTAAATTGAAAAAAAAGTCTYTAATATACTACGCTGTAAACTCCAATCAATACACGAAGCTCAATTTTTTATTTTAGTTTTTTCCGTCCCACTGCAAAGAGGAGGTAATTATCAAAGCGTTATGGTAGGTATTAGTTGAAGAGATAAAAATAAAATTTGCAATGACAATCACATAACCACAAGCGCCGATCGACGATCGGCGATGTAAATACGTGTAACTTGCTTTTCCAGTGCAGGGGACTCTTCGACGCTTAGTCTTTGGCCGTGCAGATCTACTGTGTTAGTTCTAATCGTATTATGCAAACGAAATAATTTATTCAGTAAACGCTTTTTGCAAATTGCTTTTAAAGGTGTCTAAATAGTAATTTCTTCACCATGAGCTTAGTGAACTCAGGTACCGTATCTCGTCAAATAGTCGATAGACGACGATGTGCGGCCAATAATAGGCGCCATTCGATTATTTGTGCGCTGCATATAAATACATTGACTTTTTTCCAGCAATTGCCATGCAGTTACTTGTTTATCGCGTTGAAARAATTCAAACGCTTGTCTGCCGGATTCAGTGCCATTTCTTAGCACCGCATTCTGAGCACAATGAGCATACAAATCAAAGGACTTAAGACACGAACTTCTTGGCAAACAGAACAGATTATCATGCTTATATACACACGTATGTAGGGAGATTGTTCGCGGTTTTTGGAATTGGAGCAAGTTGAAATAAATTAAGAAAAAAATTAAAAATTGTTTTTCCTTAACTTCTAGACATCTTCACTTTTCCGGGAATGTAAATATAACTTGGTTTATTAAAATTGTGTAGCAATATTCCTTTWTTGGAGACTTTAAACTTGTCAAGGTAACTATTATCTGGCTTTATTGGATGTTAATTTCTCTTTTGAGCACGATGGGATCCCATTACTTTTTCGGCGCCAAACAAGAGTTCGTCCACCGAGCTACAGAAATGGAGGCCAAAAAGCACATCTGTCAGCTAAACAGCTTGTAGCTATATTATGACAAGCTACGCTTACAGACAAATTGATAAGAGTTTACTAAGATAAGAAAGTGATTATTTGCCATTCAATTAATACAAATTTGTATTATTTTGGGATCTGCAGATCTTCGACCCGTCAAAGAAATGTCCTTAAAACGTACACTGTGTTCATCATCAAAAGGGTGAGCATCTCAACAGAGCTTTAGCGGGACTCTGCCATACAACTGCACTAGTTTTGGGCTTAGCTATAAAAACAAACATACATACATACGAACATATATTTTGGTGCTATACTGCTTCTATGATTTCTTAATTCCACGGTCTAAGCTTCCAGATTAATATCGAATGTCTTTCGAAGATTACAGACAGACAAAAATAAAGGCCAACAGTACATTTTGCCGTAAGCAAATGTTTGCCAAATCGGGCAACTGAGTGGTGGTTGTACTCGCTTATTACGATTAAGTAAACAATAACTTCATTGACATCAATAAATACAAAATATAGAGCGTGGGAAATCCACAAATTCACACATTCATTCTCAGCTCCCAGGCAATGCAGATAACGTCGCTCGACAGCGGTAACGACGACAATTTCAATTAAAATTTAAATAAATTCGGACTTTCCAATAAAAACATGTACAACTAGTACATCACTACTGATTTCTGATCACTACTTGTTCTGATGGGTTAGTGGCCAAAAATGGCGATGGATGTGAATAAAATTGGAGCACGCTGCTTTCYTACGCCGCTTTGTTTGGCTAAGCTCTATGACGGCGGGCCTGCAGCGAGCGTAAGAGTTGCCACCACAATGGATTAGTTCACTTGTGGACGGTCGCAAGCTCACTCGCGTACACATGTACATATGTATGTATATAGGTGTGTACACACATCACACGTTTGGAATTGTAGGTTTATGCCGCAAACGAAGGCAGATGAATGGACTCGACTGGCCGTACACATTTAACGGTGATACGGTGATGCTGTGAAGAGTGCGCCACATGCGTTTAATGCCGAATTGACAGAGACAACAAAATCGTGCAGAGCGTCTTTGGATGCATAAGGCGAGTATGACAAAAATAACTGACCAAAAACAAATAGAAAATCAATGTGCTTTGCTTGAACACAATTTGAACAATGAACGGTGGCAGTATGTACATACATACATACATACATAAATGACTGATCAAGCATCAGTGATCAACCTGTCAACCTATGCAAACATTTTTAGACTAACGAAGCGTGGTAAAACGCTCGTGAATGCGTTGGTGTTATCAAAAAATGGAATGAACATGCGTGCATACACACGAACATATTCGCTGTTCCACGACTGTTAATAATGAAATGAATAAAGACCGCGAACATGACAATCCTGACCAGAGCCAGCCAGCCAATGCAATCAGTCAATTAAATGCTCAAATCGCCTTTAGATGAAATGCCGCAAGAAAAACAGCGCAACAGAGTTAGTCTCACGTGCATATATGTATATATACATATACATACATAAATATATATGATATATATAATATATGCATGTACTAGTGTATTTTAAAAACTACAAATGAATATTCGAATTTCATTGAAATGTACTCCTTAATGATATAAATTAAATGTATATTTTCAAAAATTAAGATTTGGAATAGTAAAACAGGCTTATCGAACATATGTACATATATGCATTTATCATACCGCATAAGCTATCAGAAAGCGATCGGCATATGATCTTTGGAATGGTTAATAAAAAAACAGTACATAATGTGGTTGTGTGTGCGCAATTCGTAAGCCTTAATTGTGTGTGAAAATATTTTATTTCAACGGCATTCGTCAAATATATCACCCCCAACAAATTGTACATATGAATGCATGTAGCTATGTATGTATGTATACACACACAACAGACAAATATTTAGTGAAGAGCGGCGCAATCACCAACCAACAGCAACAGGAACACCAATACACTCAACGTCAGCTTGGCGCTTTCGTTTCGTTCGTTGTCGTCGTACCAAATGAGGCGAGCTCAAACTTGTMGTCATTTGGCGTAGCTCCACCTTAAGCAACGGTAAAGTAATCAACCGATCAGTGGACAGCAATAACAGTGCTGTAACAGCGTCGGAAGCAAACAACAAAAGCAAAAACACAATGACAACAGCTGCTGGTAGTTCTTGACTGCCGACGGCTCGCCGGCTCACATAAGACCTCAAAGCGGATGCTAAAGTCTCTGTTTACCACTGCACTGCAACGCGAATACGTAGTATGTACATATGTACGTAGCACCTGTGTAYGTATGTATATACGTAAATACTTATGATTAAAGCAAAATGAACACAAACAACAACAACAAGAGTTGGAAAAGATGTGCTCCCACATTGAATGCACAGCCGACACGCCGACAGGTAGTGTGGTGAGTTTGATATACACTTTCGTATTTACCTTTCTTGCTGCGCGCTTTGTGCAGCGTGTATGTGTGTTTGCGTGGCGCTGTATTGCTTGCGCCATGAGGGTGTGGGGAACTTGGCTATTGCTGTGGCTGTGGCTGTGGCTGGCTCTTCATCCAGCTGCGATCGCTGGCGTTGCCGTTGCCGTTGCCGTTTCCAATTCATGGCCCCGGCTGCGATGTAAGCGCATTCGAGGCGTCCAGTTCGATATTTTTCTGCAAGTCGATGTGACGTTCGCGCGCTTAAATCAACAAATACGGCAAAAGCATGTTGTGATCGAMGCCGGCTAATTTAAGTGTGTTGTTTACAACTTTCGTCGCGCTAAACCGTGATTCGTTTGTGGCGCAGAAAGCATTTACTAATCTCATACCGGTTGTTAGCACGTGCAACAATCGCACCGCGCATTCATTACAGTTATGATCAATTGATTTGTGTTCATCTAATAATGTGGTTCCAAAAAAATTGTGTCATAATGAGAGTGTTTAGCATATTTCCGCATGTTTCATGCTAACTGCTCGCCTATGCTTGTGCGTATTTGTACATATGTATAGGTATATCCGCCTTTTTGGGGTAACAAAGAATCCTTGTGCATGTCTTTTCGAAAATTCTATAAATGTTATCAAAAATTTCTGTCTTAATAGGAAGTAAACTGCGATTTACATTTCAATTTAAATTTATATTTATGAAAAAAACAAATTTAGAATGGATGCACTGATATTTATAAGCTTAAGCGTTCTAAACGTGGACTATGAGCTTAAACATTAGTTATAAGATTCGCTCATTTCTACACAATCTACGCAATCCTCGTAACAAATAGATTAGGATTAGGACTTTCCTTAAATAGAGCAGTGTGTCTTTTAAGTGCTTAGCGGCAATAAAAAAATATCGCTTTTCTCTTGTTTATTTATGTATGTGCCAATGTGCGATGTTTCTATTATACTCCATGGCACGAACTTGTACATTCAGTAAATTCATAATGATAAAAACATTTTGTATGTCATCGAAATTGCCGTCGCTAGCATTGGATCATCCGCTCGTACACCCACGTTGCCATCTATGTACCCATGTTTGTACACATGTATGGGTGTTTTCACACATTTTGGCGCGCCTGTATTGAATGAAGAATTCAGAGCCTCTATTTCAAGGGTGGGGCAACATGGCAACTTCCATTCCACWAGAGTGTCATATATGAATACTCCGTATGATCGCTGTGGCATTTGAAATGTCAAAGATTACATAAGCACTTTTAAAATCATAAAATCAGCACAAATAGTGCGAAAAATAATTGCAAACATCGTACATCCTTGGGTCGTGTAGCATGGTTCCCTCTTTTATATTTTATAAAACTGTTTTAAATGTTAAAAACAGCTCTAAGATGATTGAGTTGAAGTGTTTAAGCAGAAATTAATGAACAATTCAAATTCTCTAAATTACCTTTTCAAAAGATGCTTCTTAAGTCTTAACATAATTTTCACATAGTGACTGATTGAATGAAGCTCGCATGCAAGTATTATGCATCAAACACTAGATATACTTAAGGCTATGAACCTCCCTAATGTGCGCCCCGCTTAGTTGCATCCGAAATTTCTAAAGGCGTAGACACTTGATCTGGTGTGGCATCAAATAGACATGGTATGCCGTTGCACAGTCATGGGTGGTGCCAATCAAAGCCAATTGCTCACAATTGAAATTCCGAAAAATGATAAAAACACATCAGCGCACCCAACCTGCAACACTTAATATGAGTAAGTGTTAGCCACCGAGCCGTGACAACCCGCAATAAGCTATTTCAACTGCGTTTCAATCAACTGCACTGTAGTTGAGCACTTAAATCGTCATCGCCGTAGGTAGGCGCTACCATTCTTCTATCAACGCAATGCGACGGACTCCTCCACTCTACTTGCCTTTACTTTTTTTTTTTTTTTTCAATTGACACGTGGATATACATACATAGCTATGTGCATAATGGCAAGCAGCAAGCATAGTATGATCGGCTATGTTCTAAACAGCAGTCGGGCGCTTCCATGAATACTTGTAGTTAATGACGGATATGCAATTTCAGTGATTAAAAATATGACGTTATGAAAACAATACGAGTAGTGTGCAGAAGTGTGATTTAAATGATCGAATACATATGTAATAATACGTGTCTGTGTAATGTTGTATATGTTTGTATAGCCACACAGTAAGCGTGTGGTCAGCACTTACATGAATGTACCTAAATGAAACGTTATAAAATACGTCAATTTCATATATTCATTTGCGGATTTCTTGTTCAACGAACGCGTTCGAATCGCGCCGTTCGCGTTCGAGTGGTGCAAACTCTTTCAACTCTTTCTGCATCGTAAATTTTTCGTTTATGAGCCTTAGAGACGACACCGGCCGCTTGATTATTGCTCGCAGCACGTCGCGTCACGCACCGTAAGCATCGCCTGCTCCCCTGTGAGGCTTACGCATCCCGCTGTCTTGCACAAGCCGCGAGCATTTGCACAATGCATCAAGCGTGCGCCACTGCATCAATTGTGCCAGTTTTGCTTGAATTCCTTATTGCAGACATTTGCCAGTAATAATTGTGGTTAAGACAAAGCACTACTGGCTAAACAATAACAGCAATACCAACAATAACATAAAAAAACAAAATAGCAACAATCATCAACAGGTGTCATTGCATTTCTGCGCRGCGCTCTGTCTGCGTATGTGCCTAGGTGTGCATGTGTGTGTGTGCGGTATAGCATGGGTCGATATAGAGGCTTGCACATACGCTCGCACCTGCACGCGCTGAAACGCATACGCACACACGCTCGCACAAATCCAAAACACTCGAAAACATTTGCAACATTGGCGTCAACATCGAGCGAGTAGCTGCGGCAATAGTGACGCATGACGGTTATTTGTTTTGTAAGCTGTTTTACTATTTAATGGTTTTCATGGTACGTATCCTCYTTGCTTTCAACAAATCATACTTACATACTTATTGAAATATTATCAAACAAAAACTCTCAATTATTAATACAACCACAACGGTAAGCACACCAAAAGCACCCTTTCAAAGGTAGACTACGTATGAACGCCCTCCCCTATGGGTGTTTAGATGCTTAGGTGCTGAAATTCCGACAATAAATAACCCCAAAAATGAAGGCATTCTTCTTCTTCTACTTCTTTACTGGTGTAGACAAGGCTTACGCGATTATAGCTGAGTTAACAACAACGCGCCAGTCGTTTCTGTTTTCGCAACGTGGTGCCAATTGGAGATTCCAAGCAAAGCCAGGTCCTTCACAACCTGGTCCTTCCAACGGAGTGGTTTTCCTTTTCATCTGCTTCCTCCGGCGGATACTTTCAAAGCTGCAGTGTTTTCGACCATACGCATTAAAGGTATCACATTCGATAGTCAGCACACCTTCTCTCCGCACACAGCCGTGATTGTTACAAAAGTACAGAGCCGCAACAAGATACTCATGTCACTAGCCGACCGCACTTGCGATAAAGCCAAAGAGACGTTGCAGGCAAGGCAGTCAATCGGCTGGTTATCACCTATGTAGTGAGGCCCGCTGCTCCCAAGCAGTTTCTGTTCGGATGTTTTCGCCGCCTCCTATGAACATCAGAAAATTCCTCCGTCGACAAATTAAAACCATTGAACGCCATTCATAGCGGAGCTATTAACACCTTAATTGACTTCCTTCCGGTCCGAACCGGTCGAAGCAGCTCGTTTGAACCTGGACTTACCGTTAAGTGACAGCTAACTTATTGCTTTAACCCAAACAGGGTCTGGATATTCGTTACAACAACTACATGACAGTACGGTGCATTTTCTAAAGTAACGCCTTAATGACAAAGTAGCATAACTGTTTACAAATGACGATGGGAAGTTCTGTAGATCACAAGTTGTGATTTCAAAAAACAACTGTCGTAACAGTCTTAGTGTCTGGTGTGCACCAGCTTGATCCATATTTCGTCGAAGGTTACGAAACTAAAGATTTCACTTAAACAACGTCTAACACCTGTCTCTTATACACATCTCACCAGCTTGATCCATATTTCGTCGAAGGTTACGAAACTAAAGATTTCACTTAAACAACGTCTAACACTGCTATGAAGTGGTCTCACAAATGGACATGTTGTCGCCCCGACAGTTTCGTAAGTCCCATATTTTATACAGAAACTGCGGACTGCTAATACGAGATCGTAAATTGTTGTCACGTTATCATTCTAAGTACTTCTTGGCCGTCGGCAAACAAGAGTCAATACATATACACTTCTCCTGCGATAGTGGCGCTTTTGGTCGCTAATGCTATATACTCAGAAGAACGTGTCAGTGCGAGACATACATACGTTTTTATATAGAAAACATTAGGCCATGAGGTTTCTGGCCAAGAAAAAAGTTGAAAAATAATGAATAAAATTTGATTTCACTCTAATGGTGAGTAAAAGACAAATTGTATAGTATGCGAGATATAATGGAGCCCACACTCATGCGTTGTTTTTCTTGTCCACACGCCTATCTTTATGCAAACATCCACACTTACTCTTCACTCCTTATATACGCTTATGGGAGTACAAAGAAGTATCTACCAACCGAGTCGCATGGAATCACGATAGCTCGAGTGCCACTGTTTCTGTTCACAAGCGAACGCCTGTCCTCTTGTCGATATTTTCATCAGAGCTCCCTCCCATTGCTTAACATGGCACTTATGTCAAGAAGTCTCCCAAGTGTACACTACTCGAAATATAATGAGGTGAAAATACAAAATAAAATAAGAAATTATAACAATTATTTAAGCGTACAAATGATTCTTGGTGTTTGTGGGTAGCCGTAGCCAACAAAGAGAACAAAAACCCTCTAGCTGACAAGTAGCCAACGCATCAAACTTGCATATCATTCCAAGTAACGTCGACTTTGTTATCAGAGCGAAGTACCATGTCTGCATAAGAAACTGTCTATTCTTTAGTATTCAAATACGCAGGTACAAATTTTCATAGACACACATCAGTGGCAAGTGCATTCGGCCCAATATCTTATATTGAAATATATTTTTTAAATATTATCACAGTAGTTTGGGCATTAGACGGTCGGAAATTGGGTTGAGTATCACTGGGGGCAATAAGAGAGTGTTAATTACGTCTGCTTTTCGGCAGTAAGGTCCTGACGAGCAATTTCGAAACTGATACTTTTAATTTTAAAATCGTTGAGTTCCATACGTAGGACCAGATTAAGAATTATTTTTCTCCTTACTTTTACYAATACATCAAAAGAAAGGCTAAGCCGTCATCAAAAGGGCAGTCTGTCATCCGAGCCTGCTTTCAATGTTCATTGGGTTCTCAAACCCAGCGCACAACCCTGTGGAGGTGATGTTTCGTCTTCTAACTTTAGCTCGCCTTCAAACGCATGTTTTTTGGCTACCCAGAGGACACTTGGTCAAAGACCGTAAGCCCTGAGCTGCTTGAGCCATGTGTAAAAGAATAATTTCTGGCCACTCCCAAGTGAATGGCGATTAAAGAACTTTCTTCACTTGCGTGAACTTCTACATATGACTCCATCCTCCGAACCGTTCGACAACAAACGAGATTCAGACAAGGCGACCGCCTTTCGTGTGACTTCTTCAACCCACTTCTGGAGAAAATAATTCGAGATGCAGAACTAAATAGAGAAGGCCCCATCTTCTATAAGAATGTACAGCTGCTGTCGTGTTGATATCATTGGCCTTAACAACCGCGCCGTTAGTTCTGCTTTCTAAAGAACTTACAAGGAAGCGAAGTAATCGAACGCAAAATATATCTTGCAAACAGGTGCTCCTTCGAACTAAATAGGCAATTGAGAAGAAGAACAAAAACAAAGCACTATAAGTCACTCATTATTCTGCTTTGACCACGGTGAATAACGTATTCAATGGAACGATGAGATGTGTGAGGTACATTGACATAGTTCAGCTAACTAGAAGACAGCGATTGCGATGGCTAGGTCATATCGCCCGAATGGACGGAAACACTCCAGCTCTGAAAGTATTCGATGCAGCACCCACCGGGGAAGTATAGGAAGACGAATACCTCCACTCCATTGAARAGAAGAAGGAGAAGAACCTGGCTTCGCTTGGAATCTCCAATTGGCGTCACCTTGCGAAAAGAAGAAACAACTGATGCGCTGTTTATGCCAGTAAAGAAGAAAAGAAAAGATAAGCCGTATGAGCTATGRAAAACTGTTTAATGCTTGGAATGTATCGGAGAAGACATTGTATTGCTCTCTTGGGGGTAACCAAAATTAGGACGAATACTTTTCTTTTCAAAAACTAAATGCTTCGCATTGACTGGGACGCACATTAAAGACAAACTTGGACATTTTCAAATCCTTCTGCTCATTACACTCGTTTCAGGCAACTCACTAATTTCAATTATGCGCCCCGCTAACAACTTCTCATAAACAAAAAAAAGTTTAGCAACATTCTGTTCGCACAAACCAACATACAGCTAGGGAGGTAGAGAGATAGATATGGCTGGGTATATATTGTACATAGGTGCATGCGAGTGTGCGTTGTATTCGCTGTGACCGCTTTCAGTCGTTTGACTCGTAAGGTTATTCCTGCCGTTGATGTTAGCTGGTTCTTGATTTGTGATCGATGGAGTGTCATTGTTTACTACGTTGGACGTTAACACTTTGACACCGTGTTCGTAGCCGCACATGTGGGGTAATGTAGCTTAAGTTGCATGTGTGCTTATGCGTCGCATGCACCACAAGATGTGTTGCCCTCTTTCGCTTTATTTGGCTTAGCGTTGAATATCAAGTGCAGCAGCTGTGCTGTTGAGCGCTTGAGCTGTTGCACTGTTAAGACAGACCCTCTCGCATAGACATACAAACATAACTGGCAGCCAATTTGAAAGACTATTTGGAAGTTTAACCGGCATGTTAGTTTGTTAGTTTGCTGGTTGCTTAGTTGCTTAGTTGCTTGATCGCATGGTCGTCCGTTTGTCTGTGCTTGACACCGCTGCTAAGAGGCTGCTCGATTTTTAGCACATGGTACGTTAATAGTGCCCATTGGAATGCCACTTGCGGCTGAAAATCGTTCCCATAAATCTCACAGCGGTCGACTATAGTTTAAAAAGCTTATCACTCCGTGTGATTTCATTTAATTCGCAGCGATTCAATTGGCATTTGGATCAACACCGATTTGAACTTAAAGTGGCAGCGCCTTATGTTGCACTGACAGCTGCTGGCACTTTGCACAGATTAACTAYACCAATTATTACAGAGATTCCCACTGAAGACAGACGCTGGCCGCTGGCCACCGTTGACAGATGGAATATACAATCAGCATGATCATTTTATTTAACAAATGTCATACTAGACATCTGAAAATCGCTTTTGTACGACCATTCAGTGATCACTACTGACATAAACAACATCAGCATTGTCTTGCTCAGTGCATTGTATGGACAGTTCTGACCACTGGCAACTGGCAACGCACACTTACTTACTCGTACTATGTTTTCTTATTATTTGTAATGAATTCTTTTTAAAATTGTCAGCTTTATTGACTCAGTTRTTTCCTTATTTTGTTTATTCGAGTATTTGCAATTATTTTATTTATTGGGCAATTAATATGTAAATAAATAATGTTTTCTCAGAATAGTGCTACTTATTACTCAGGCACACAACATGAACATAATTTGAATCTTTAAGTTTCAAATCCCTATGCTGGTWCGAGAAAAACGATTAAACTCCATCCACAATTCCAGGGAAGGTCCATACCAACAGGGGGTATGGGGTATAAGGATACAATCCTCTGAAGTTTACAGCATTTATACCGAGGCATATGTACATATAAGCTCGCAGATGTGTGTGCATGCTCACCCCTAACGAATCCTTAATTTCATACTCAGTCGAAAAATTCGATTTCCACCATTCGAAACGCTTTAGAATTAAATTAATTTAAACGTGTATGTGCAGGTTGTTCTTTCGCCTCTTTCATTACGGCTTCTCCTCTTAAAACAGCCATGCAAATGGATTTTATAGTTACTGCTGCGCCTAATGTTGCACAGTAGCAGCAAATCCGCGTTCGAAGCGCGCTGCATCGCAGTTTAAATKCAAATGTGGCAGCAGATATACCAAACGAGCATTTGCTTAACTTGGCTAAATGTTGTCATTAAAATTTTATTGGTAAAAGTCTTAAATCACAAAGAAGCAATTTGCAACGATTAGTTGTGAGGAACAGGAAAATTTTACCGAGCGATGCCACATTGGCACTTAACTCTTTGCTAGCATGCAAGCGTAACCATTCACATGGAAATAATAAAAATACCAACAAATGCGCATGCCCAAAAGCTTACGAATGAGAACAGTGTTCAATGATATGAGAACTCGATGAATCGCCACGCTTTGGATCACCACCTATTCCTCATACCTCATTGTGGACCTAATGCATTACTTTTTCATAGGGTTTGCAAATTCGCCGTTTGMTCATCTAACCCTGGTTCATACTACCCAAAATCAATCCGTCCGACTTTATGTGAAAACTTGAGACACAGTGGTTGCCCCAAGGGATGAAATCGCTTTCCTAAATATCCCGATTCACACTATAGTTTGGACTGTTCTATTTCTATAAATTTTTGCAAAGTCAAAGGGTCACTGCCGTGACCTGCCTTCTAATTGCTTAATAGGTAGATAGTTATCTAACGATGGAAATGTTTTTTATGAATTTTTATACATTTTTCCTTTATGTCTGAATATTTGCGCGAAATGCACACTGTCATTCTATATTCAGATTAGTAAGAGTTACATGCATCTTCAACTTCTGGTGCGATTTACTATATATGCATACATATGTCTATATGTGTGTAATACTTATATGAAACATTGTACGCAGCTATTTCCATGGAAATGTTTATATGTATAAGTATGTATATGAATGAGCATACTTCAAATTCATGATTTGATTTGATTTTGGTTGCCATTTGCAATGGTACAAGCGCTACTGTTTAGACTAATGATGTGAGGCTCCTTCATAGGGAGGGTTCAAGCATAACGCTTAGCAACAGTTACAAATGGTTGGTTAACTCTCGTCATATATTTAATATAATTACAATTGAGCGATTTGACTTCCAATGGGAAGAAGAATTTAGCCGACATCCGGCTTTCATATACTCATATATAAACCATACAAACATCGCATTTGTATTTAACGTATGCTTTTACCATATCGAAGAGTTTGAAAGCTAATGCCTAAATTTTTTTCCAGAACGGCCTGGGACCTGACCCTCTGCCAGCGAAGGAGGTGAGTATATTTTTGTTCATAATTTTAA
Organism: Bactrocera latifrons; assembly: GCF_001853355.1. Lineage (NCBI taxonomy): Eukaryota > Metazoa > Arthropoda > Insecta > Diptera > Tephritidae > Bactrocera > Bactrocera latifrons. The sequence goes on along the minus strand of NW_017536741.1, from coordinate 87,759 downwards.
CCTATGTGAACAGTTCAGCCACTTCTAGCAGTCTCTGCAGATGACGTTAGACTCAAAGGTGTGAGTCCGTTCGTAAGTCAGCTCAGCTGGTAGCTCAATAATTTTTCTTAACAACGTTGAAACTATTTTGCCGATTAATAACGACAAATTGAATCAAATTGTTCGGTTAAAAGCGATAATTTATGGCACATTAGAAAACAATGTATGCTAGTTCCTCGCGTTGTGGTATATTCGGTAAGCGAGRGTGCGTAATCTCCCTCTTACAGAAATTCCTCTTGCCGACATCGATGTGCTTGCCATTCTGTATGTCTTCATGTCTTCGCAAACACGCACTCATACACATACATACCATACAGAAGTAATCTGACGTTCCGGTTCATGTGCGAGGTACTTTCCATCGTATGCAATCCAGTAACTCAGTGCAATTGCTACTATAAATCACCCGGGTTTATTTGTCAACACACAGCAATCATGCGAAATAATAAAATATATTAAACGCCAATCGCGCTTTGGCCATCGTCTACTGAAAGAGACCGCAAACCTGCTTTGCTTTAACTTGCTGGTTAATTTCGTCATCGGTTCTGCTTAGCATTTACGAAAGCGCTTTCTGCACAACCTTTGAATTTTATAGGGAATATGCATATATATGCAAATAATGATATGAAGGAACTCTAAATGAATTCGTCAAATTCCGTTATTGGCACGCGCAGGGCTCGATCCCTCTATCGGACTTCGGTTTCCTTCGGCTTTTGTTCACCACTAATTTAAAAATGTTCACAGTGTTGGCCAAATTGGTTTTTCCAGCAAAACAGTTTGTACATTTAATGTAATGTTTGCAAAATGTTTGTCCCTGCAGGGTCGTTTCACATAGAGTTGCCGTAACAATTATAGCTAGAAAATATACATGTATGCACATATGTATGGGGATGCAGAGATCACGCTAGCTCCAACCACATGCTGTTAGGATCGCCTACTCAAGTACACACGGTTGACATTTTAATAATTTTCGTTACAACTTCAAAGATGTTCGTTGCATTTTGTTTTTATTTCCCACTGGCACTTTGTGTTTGAGCACCACAAAAATTAAAGACAAAGGCAGTGAGTTCAAACGCGCGGAATTAACTGCGTAACATATCACGAGTATGTGGGCATCGAAGCCAGCTGAAAGCCTTGTTACTTGATTAAAACGGGAAATGCAAACAACAAATTTTTACATACCTACATTTAGTTGATGATTATGCGTTGAAGATCTATAACCTTGATATTTTTCTTTCAGTTATTTACGTTCTATATTATAATTTATAAACAATTGGTAGCAATTCGTTAATTCGTTTAAAATAAATTTCGATATCATTACAGGCAGAGGGACCTCCCGTTCAAATGGAACCAGTTGACCTTAGCTTACGTTCCCTACAAGGTAAGAAATAAACAAACACGAGCAAAGGGACAAAGTTGAAATAAATTTATCTATTTATTAAATCATAAATATACAAWCTAATATGGTCGAATATATTTGCCAAGTCCTTTATGCCATATGCTATGATAGACGTATTTGAAATAGGCTCCGCCGGTACCTAGTTTTGACTTGCTTTGGTAATGAAAGCTTCACATCACAAATTCTTAGTTTTAGATAAGAACGTATCCAAAGCAAACTCAAAGTTTAATTTGTCTCCGAGAAGTTTTCAAAGTTTTTTAAATCAGCTTTTTCTAACTATGGTATCAAATACCAGTACATGAAGTACCAGAATAAGCAAGCTCTTAAAAGCATACATGTGTTTGTGTTTGTGGCTACGTAACTACTAATTTTTTTTTTGGTTATAATGCCATCATCTCCGATAACGCAATGATTGTCTTCGGCGATAGTCATTAATAATTACCAAACTGCTGCCAATGGCCATACAGATCCGCAAGCGTTTAAAATATGCCAAGATACCGTAAAGCAGCAATTACTTTTTTGTAGCACATCCACCTCTAACTGTGATGACCGCTAAGACGCCCAACACTTTTGGTATATGCTTTCATTCCCAAATTCATGAATGTTAAAAAGATATTAAATAATTAACGCGGCTAAGTTAAGGCATCATTAATTTTGTCAAGAGGAACATTTTTTACACTTATTAAATATCTACACACATAAGCACGTACAGTGTGGTGAATTAAAATATCAGTCATATGGCAATAAAGAATTAGTGATTTCAAATATCAAGACTTTGTGTAATAATCTCAGATGAGCAACTAGAGAAAAATATATTAAATATTATATCGAACTATCAGAAAGGTATGGCTGCTCACGCGGTGATTCATTAGTTTTCCACATATGGAGTTGCAGATCGGATTAATTAAGGTAGATTGTAGAGAATATGTTATTGCGTCTCCATTAATACTTACTCGAAAGATTAAATAGAACATGTAGCTCTAAATTATTGTTTCAAGGTAATTCCTTCAATTAAGATTCAGAGATTGAAAGASGCTATTAGTTAGATTTTTCACAATACTGTATTTACTTGTATATAATTTAGAAGCAATGGAAAAACCTTGAAACCTTCAACAGTCTGGGGCAAAAATGTACACACTTTCATATGTATGTGTAAAGATTTCTATAAATACCTAAATATATATATATATATGCATATATATGTATATTTGAACGACTTTACGTACGCTCTTCGAACAGTTTAGAGCCCATTTGCCTAATTATAATGACTGAAATTGGAGGCATTTACACCCARCAGCATTTAAATTCATTAAGGCTTAGGTCAATATGGTGAAATGTAGTAAATAGTGTTAAAACGTTAAAACGTTAAAATAAACGGAACTGTTTTCGTCCAAAAAAGAGATAGTTTCTTTAATTTGAGGTTCAAAATTAGCAGTGCATGGTTTGCAAAAGCTAAATATACGTTTTTAAATCGTTAATATTAACAACATGTGAATCAGTGAATTACCCTAAAGTATAGTTTTGTTAAAAACCCACAATGCGAGTCGTTCCACTAATTCTGAAGTGCCCTTACTATTACAATATACAGCTAACGGCGAAACATGCCATTTCATTGGACGCCAAGGAGTCCGCAAGGTAAAGGCACGTAGCTTCCAACTGTCAATTAGATGTGTAGCAGCCGTAGTCGGTGTCATTGGCGTCGCCACACGATTTCATTAATTGCAGGCTGTGACAGGTCCCGCAGTAAAAGCGCTTGACTTGTACTACTTGATACATATAAACGCATAGAGATTGAGTTAAACAAATTATCAAAAAAATTTTAAAATATTTAATTCAATTAAACTTATATCCCCCATGAATTGCTGCATGTGTCTTCTTGTGAGAAATTTATTGCAAATTTTATTTTTTGAAAACGAATATTATATTATTCTTGTATTTAAGCGCTACAGCCCATATTACGTTATCAATGCCATGTTTAATTTTTTCTTAAGTCGACACAAGCTGCACTTTCGAGTGACTACAAATTCCTAAAGGAATATAAAGCTTAATTCAGCTTCGCATACATATGCGCAGATAAGCGGATGACCAAATATATTGCAAATGTCACAAATTAAATAAAGAAGTTAGACTTTTTGTTAGTCTTCTTCTTCTTCTTTACTGGCTTAGAACATCAACATCAGCGCGTCAGTCGTTTCTTCTTTTCGCAAGGTGACGCCAATTGAAGATTCCAATCGAAGCCAGCTCCTTCTCCATCTGGTCTTTCCAACAGAGTGGAGGTCTTCCTCTTCCTCTGCTTCCCCCGGCGGGTACTGATCATAAATCTTTCGCAGAACCTTTCTCTCGAAAACTCCTAATGCCTACTCATCAGATGTTGTCATCGTCCATGCCTCTGCACCATAGCAGGACGGGAATAATGARTGACTTGAAAAGTTTGTTTTGTGTTGGTTTCTCATCCGAGGCTGTTGTAAGTTTTTCATTGGGGCTTTTTTACTTGGCGGGTCMCAAACCCAGCGCACAATCCTGTGGAGGGGATATTTCGCCTTCAAACGGATGCTCATTGGGTCATGAGCTGCTTAAGCCCTATGTAAAAGAATTGTTTCTGCCCACTCCCAAATAAATGGCGATCAGAGCACTTTCCTCACTTGCGTGAACTTCTATACATGACTCCATCCTCTACTTTTTGCAAGTACTTACTTAAATATTCCTGAATTATGCTTTACAATTTCGCTTATGAATATTTGTATATTAGGTTGAACTTTCAAATATCCAAAATCTAATAGACTATTAGACGGCATTTAGAAAAGTTTTAAGAAGTACACGTCAAAAAGTCACATGCAGTCGATATCTACATTCCCATTGGTTGAACACACCAACAGCAATCGCACTATCAAACGAAAATGCAGCATTTTGTCATAATATTCAGTAGTGAACAGCTTGGAGCTTGTGAGAACCTCTTCGTTTTTCGGAAGTTCTTTTTTGTGGCTCTTTTTCAAATTGTTTTTGCGCCACCAAGCCCATGTTTACAGCAATGAGTCCCCACCTTGATTTCCATTACGTCCTTGCCCCTTTCGTCAAATGTTTGTGATATGATTCCCAATGATGCGACTAAGTGCGAGTATTGTGTTCAGTCTGACACGGAATTCCCGTTTTGCACACTCAAGCTGTTTAAAAGTTGTTGTTAGCCATCTAAGCGCAGCGCTCCTATACGCTCACTTATTCGCATCCGGTAATGCAGCCGCCGCGGAACTTTGACAGAACAATGAGGGCAGCGGCGGCTTCAGCAGCAGCAGCAGCGTTAACATCAAAGCAYCAGTAGTTGGGAAAAACGCGGGCGAAGCAGTCAAAAAAAATATATAAAGATAAATTTAATAAGTAAATAGAAAATAATAAAAAAAGGATGTGTTAAGGCTGACGCTCTTTTAAGGCGAATTGTTGTCGTTTTTGTTGTTAATACTGCTCTTCTTGATGTGATTTGGGTCTGTGTGATTGTTGTTGCTTCTTCGGCGGTTTGACTGAATGACTGCCTTAAAGGTTATGTGAAAGGTCAAGTTCGTGATCGCATTCAAACATTTTTGCCAACTACTCATCTCGCGGCGATGGTGACGGCGATGCTTGCCATAGACGCGCCGAACGCGCCAGCAGAAGACACCGAAACAACGTCGTTACTTTTGCATGTACACACATACTACACAGCAAAAGTAACAGTAACAGCGGTAACAACAACAACAAGAGTAACAATAACAAATAAGTTGGCGAATGGCAAAGAAAAATTGAAGACGAGCGTGCCACCACTACGCCACGATTTTACCATTCCCCCAGTGCCATGCCAAGCCATCCTACGAAATACTAACACACATTTTCCTAGCCTGGCAGATGAGCACAATCCGCTAACCGTTGTTTTATGGTACCGTATGAGGTGCATACACCCAAGCTCACATACATACATATGTATGTACATATGCATGTAGCTGCATTGAGGAGCATGGTACACACGGTACGTGTGGGCATGTACATTCGCACTTGCATATGTGTTGGTATATGTATGGGTAGGTCCGCGGTTGTGTGGTAATGTGCAAACGTTGTACTTGTTACCGAATTAAGTGAATGTATACTAACGCTGAAATTGCTGTATATTACATTGTCATAGTAGGGTTTTTTGGCACCACATTCAACACTTCCCACCTTATTACATATGTGTAGGTATGTTTGTATATTTTATATGTATGTACACATGTATTACATGTGCATGTTTATTTCCATGATATCGACTACTTCTACTCACACTCGAAATCCTTTATATAGAGGCAAGCATCTTAAACGATCGCAGTCCCAATGTGTTAGAAATACATATCTATGTACATATATACGATAGAAGTGCTCCAATGCGATCGTAGGCAATGATGGGATGGGAAAAATCGCATCAGCGCGTCACTGCACACCAAATTTTCAATCAAAATCATTATGAGCTCGACGAGATACCTTAACACTATAAACAACAACCAATACACATACACACATTTGGATGTATGTAAATTGAAGAACCATACGTACATAGAGTACAAACTACTGTGACCTGTATCGTGCCACTATTAGCATGATTCACAGTTTGGCATGCTCACGAAAAATTCACTTTCTATTCCAATGTTCCTGTGCACCACATGACAAACAAACTTCAACTGTCCTTGCCTGAGAAAATATTCGTTGGCTTAACAGTGATCAGCTCATCCGTATTGACGTTAGCAGGGATTTACGTAGTCGATTTGACTGTTGGAACTCGCGATTATGCTTAGGTATGTATGAAGATGTGTTTATCTGCCTACTTGAGTTACTGTCACACAAGGTATTCTGCGAATATTAAACTAATTACTAATCTAGCAGAGCTTTCAATAATATGAAAGTCGTATTTTAATAATGATTTATAGGCCTAAATTAGATTGGGAATATTCCAATAGGGATCTTAATATTAATGTTCTCTTCACATGTACCACAGTTGATGACATGGATCGGCTTGAACGTAAAAGTAATAATGAAAATATCTTTGAAGAGACCTCGACACTTTTCACTAGCCAACCGGGCAAAAGTGTGCCCTGTCTACAAGTAAAAACGGGAAGAGAGAAAGCGTGTTTTCAAAGCGAGTCAAGTTAATACAAAAATTTATTAATATTAAATTAATTCTCTCTCTAACATGAAATACAACAAATAATAATGATAATGCGAAAAGTTTTAAGCTATATTATATTAGTTCTAAACACACTTGTAGACGCAAGTCAAGACAAAACGCTTGTTGGACGCAATGTGCAGAAGTATGTACAATATATATTTTTCTATATCCACACAAATGCACATATGTTTAATTGCTACTATTCGACCGCGGCACAGACCACAGCTTCGACATTTATACTCTATGTTTGGTTTTACTATTTTCACAACAGACATCTAACGATGACACCTCTTCCGTGCTCGGAGTGGGSTAGGGTATTGTTTGACTCGATTAAGCGAAGTATGGTTGCGCGAGTCATTGTTATTGGCGTTTGGAGGTTACTAATTGTGGTTAAGTAAAAACTTTCAATAATGTAATAAAATGTATGCAAATCGACTAACGGCTGACTCTGGCCGCTGGGATGGCCATACTGTGTGTACATACCCGTTCGTACATTATGTTGTTCGGCGTCTGCAATGATTTTCCATGCTCCAATTGTGCACGTGTGCATTTGTATATGTTAGTGAGGCTTCTTATTTGGCATGGACATTCTACACCGTAAGCGAGCATGTGATCGCACACATGGGAGCATAGTAGCATATATTCATGAACAGGCATGGGAATGAATMTGGTTCACGGATGGTGATTCTAAATATCTTTTTTATACAGATTTATCGTACCTCCACCAAAATTCAGTAGATACAACATGAATAAGCAAATAAATAAATTCAGTTCTATAGCAAAATAATAGACAGAAGTATTCAGTGTCTTACATATTCGCACAATACCTACCGGACACAACATCCTCCTTCCTTAATTTGCTTTCAAATGTTAACATTGTTGGCGAAAAAAATATTTTACTATATTAAACTTATTTAGAATGCGTGGGTTCAAAGACAATTTWGTTAATTAAAGTGGAACTCTAACCGAAAGTTGTTGGGCGAMGATTTTAACACGATTGSAGACAAATAGARAGATGCGGGAAWTTTTAAATATACTTATRTATATATCGTCACCTGAAATGCATAATAACGTAACAACAYTTTCAGAAATTTACAGTGGCATGAATTAAACACGAAATAAAATAGAACATGAGTGAAACAAAATTTTAATATTGGTCAAAACTGGTTTATATCTAACCGCGGAAGCTGAAAATGTTTRACATACATATGTAATATAATAATGTAATAATAATAAGACACTCAATTTCGAATTTTTTGATGATACGTTATTTTGCATTTCAGGTGACGATATGTACATATATTTGAAAGCATTTTTGAAAGGCCGATGATTTATGGAATTTTTGAAAAAAAGAAGCATGCTTTAATTGAAATTAGTTGTTATTATTATATAGATGATAAGCTTTGTTTCCTATTTCTATTTTAGGTATGAATCTCATTATGATACAACTGGTTCCAAAGGCATATTTTTGAGTATTCTCCTTCATGCAATTATTTGTTTTTCTGAAAATTTGCGCTTGGCTAGCAATCTATTTGAAGCGCTAAAGTTGTCGTGTCCGTTAGAAAATTAACGCCGAGATAATTCATAATTTCTTATTAAGACTCACATCTGTTAACCTTTACCTAAATAGGAATGCACACATGCACAAATGTACATATTGCTGCTCTTTAAGTATTTAGTCTTGGCAACTTTGTGCTTTTGTTAATCTTAACAAGATCAGCAACTTCGGATAATGTCTTGTACAATGTCGTACGTAAAAATTAATCGATTTTCAGCGATTTCGACTCGCTTGTTGTCGATTGGCTTGCTCGTTCAATTTTTCTTATGTACGACTACCAAATCAGTCGACAGCTTCAGCTCCAGCTCCCTCTTTGTATAGCAGTGTTTGTGATTCTAAAAACATAAAAATCACTATCTTACTGTTTATCGGTTACACCAGAGACCTAAATAAACAAAACTATTGTTTAAAGAGAACCGTTGAAAGCGAAATTTCCTAAATGATGGTTGTTTTAAGCCAGCGTTTTAYTTTTATTGCAACACGCTACTGTTTTTGTCGTTGTTGCTGTTGAATCAGCCAGCATTCAGCATACATTGAAAAGCCATTCCGTATGTTAAGCAGAAGAATTCACTAAAAAGACCTGGTGGCCGTTGAGTAGTGGACGGTGGACGGTGGTAGCCGCTGCCATTGTTTAAGCGGTAGTTAATCGGTTTCGATCAATTTCTGATTCTGCTTGACTTTGTGATCCACTGAGCTTGATAGTCGGAGACCATTAAATAAAAAGAAATACACAGCAGTACAGTGTGGCCATGAGTTGGCAAGGAGGTAACCTGTAGACTTTGATACATGTATATATAAATATACATATGTACGTTGTTCGTTTGCTCAAGCAGTGTGTTGGGTTGATATGGATGTGTCTATGACGATATGTGCAGTTGTGTGTTTTTGTTGTAAGAACCTCGTCTTCATCCCTTCAACTCGTCACTGCGTGACCTCAAGCAACCATATGGTCAAACAAGAGTTTGACTACGCTCATGCCAACTATAAGGAGTCAACTAAGCCGAAGCTGCCTAAACGGCAGGTGGCAACTATTGACAAGCTGCCGCACGATCTGTCAGTCAAAGTCATACAAAGGTCCATCGCACATTTAGAGGCAAGTTTTGATTCTTGCGAATAAGATCTGCATTATTATGAGCATACAAATGCCATATACTAATCTAAATGAAATATACGAGTATAGAGGGTCTATCAATAAAAGTTAAAATGAAATAAAATACTTAAATATGGTAAAATTTTTGTTCTTTTATTGTCGGCCAAATGGCCACCGTCTCTGTTTGCACATGGTTGTCGCCAATTTTCGAAAACTCGGTTTAGCATTTCGTCGGGATTTCGGCTATAGTGGGCAGAAAGTTGTCTTCAGGCTCTTCTAACGCTGCTGGTTGATTAGTATAAACCTTTGATTCAACATACCCCCAAAGAAAATAATATAGGTGCGTTAAAGCCCATGATGCTAGTCACCAAGCTTTGCACGCAACGTCTCCATATTTAAACGTTAAACACGAGCCGGCGCACCGTCTTGTTGCAGGGAAAAAAGTCGTTCAACAACGCGTACAACTCGCTCGCTATTGATGGTAAAGGTATTTCCTCCCTCATAACCAAAATCCTCTCCAAACGATCAATTGGGTTTTCAGAACCACGCAGGGATTCGACTCCCCTAAATAGGAAGAACTTTGTTTGTTAACGAAGCCCAAAGAAGCATTTTCTGATTAAGGTTAATTTATGAATTTTACGGAGAACCTGAACTTTCCGCAATAATCTTGAACAATGTCCAAGCATTGTATCTAAATGAAACGAGACACTTTGAAATGGCAAATCTCACCGARTACACTAAGAAAATTTGACAAATGCTGTCAAAATTACGCCATCCCAATTGGTAGACGCTGTATATATTTTACTAATATGCCAACATTTGCACTTTCATATGCACATACTTTTGTTCAAGACATCGGGCACGAATATTGAAAACATCGCACACGAATACTGAAGTTGTATTTGTTTGGCCGTGTTTGAGGTTTGCAGAGCAATTATGAATTAAAATGACATGTGATTGCTGCTATTTTTGAGGGTTAGCTCAAACTTAAAGTTTGCAATTTCCGTATATCCGTCTTACATGCACTCAATGACACTACCGGGACATGTGCAGTTAGCTTAGATTATGATGACTATTATCATAAAGGTATTCATAGCCCAACTGCGTGCAAATTGAGAAATCACAAACCGTTATATCATTCATGCGATCTTCTGTATGGATGGGTAGATTCTGCATTATAGCATTGACGTTTCCTTGTTTCGCAAAGTGACACGAATTAATCCGATACCTTTTACGTTCTTCTTTATACAGTTGCACCGTTCCATACATATTTCGTACGACAGTTTTTTGTTCTTTAGTCACAGAGCGAATAATGCAATTACCCTTTATCAAGATATTTCTATTTTCTTATGTCTATGCTGGTGTTATTTTATATTATAAATTTTTTTAGGGATCGTTCGATCGACTTCGTTAAAAGAGACCTTTAGAACACACCAAACTGAGTGCGAAAATGATACAAAAAAAACCCAACCACACCTACAGACAACATTCTATTAATCCTTTGGTAAAACATGCATTCCTTTTCGGTTTTTTTCTTCATATACTTACATATTTAAGATTTTGAAGTTAAGAAGGAAGGAAAATGATTGCGCCAATAGAGCAATAACCACTTCGCTGGAACATTGTAGAGTTTAATAATTCTAGACAAGAAGTTTATTCGTTGCTTTAAATATTCGCACTATCGTACTATTCACTCGCACTTAGTAGGTAGTATACGTATAGGCCAAAACTAAAACGCCCAGTAAATAATGTGAAACTGCAAGATCAGTGGCAATGGTGATCTTGTATTGGCCAATAGAAAACTTGCAAACACAATTGTTAGCGAGCTGCTTCAATGATTCGCTCATCACTTTCTATGTAAATGACAGCTACCGACCGGAGGCTTGRAGCGAACGATGGAACCGATTGGCGCACAAAACGACTTAATTGATTGATTTCACGGTGTTAAGCCTGCACTACTACCCATGTGTTTACACATGTAATTAAAGCTAATATGTATATACGCATGCATGTACATAACATATATGTATTTGCATTTGGTGACAAGCGAATGTGTTCTCATGTACGTTAGTAATATCTACATACGTCGAYTCTAGCCGTAAGTTGACAATCGGTSACATCWATAGGAAATTTATGCACTCTACTCTAGTTTGGCTGAACGACACCGTCGGTAAATGCAACAAATGATTGTATAAAGACAGATATTTGGCTGATTTACCAATGCCAATACGGATACAGTCGAATCAATATAAAGGAGCAATATTCTATTTGAACTACTATTTATTTTTTTAACTTAACACCTTTTTTAAACAACTTGGGATTTGCAACTTGGGCTTTGGAATCGAACAAATGAAAATTCAATCTAATTTTGGCATGAATGCGAGTATTAACATCGAGACTATTTCTCATACAGTATGTTGAATTCTCTCCGAAAATCAGGGTTTTGCAATATTTGGCAATAAAATGTAAAATCTACACACAACTGTTGACTGAAGTACTCAGAAAGTACAATAAATAAGTTACGATACGATGTAACATTATTAGTAATTATGGTTTTTAGAGAAAACCAAAATTGGCATTTTAGAATATTTAAACTTTTTTCTTATCATGCCGAAAGTTCAACCTTTGAATCCATATGAAAGTCCACAATGTCACTTCTAAGACATAAGGGTCCATGTAATTACAAGAGATCTCCTTGCTAACTACGAAACCACAAAGAACGCCCTACAAAACTTTGTCGAAGAGACTATTATGGATCGAAATCATAGCAGCTCGAAAAATATTAGTAATAATTCTAGTTTTCTAAATTAAAAAAAATAAAAAAAAAAAACTCTTACTGCGGTTGATATTAAACAAAATCGTTTGCTGGGATGGTTTTTGTATACATACACACGCTCGTATATTCACAGTTATAAGGAGCAGGTGGTGTTTCTGCATTAACCTGCAATTTTATCCACAACTTTGGCTGTTGCGAATATGTTTCTATATTTGGCGCTTACGTCCTCATGCAAACGTAACCGTACATAAAGACATATGTGCATATGAAGGTAAAGCAGCAGGAAAGTAAAACAAATGGGACCTGCTGTATAGCTTACTGCTAGTTTAAATTGATGTTAGTCCGCCCAAATACGAAAACCATTTCACCTCGAGCATGTCTGCGTCCATGATTTAGCATTTTCCCACGGAGGCTAACATGTATATAAGTACTTCGGTATCAGCCAACGCGCTCAGTTCCACACTTGTCAACGATTTCGCTTCGTTAAATGATGATAAGACACACGCAGGCGAAGTGAAGAGCAACAATTTTGTTTCATCGCAAATTTGTGATAGATTTACATACATATGTATATTCGTATGTTTGTACTGGAAATGCTGGCTAATCACGTAAATGTAATTGTTAAATGCGTAAATATTTGTTAGTCGAAGAAGACTTTTCGTTTTTCTAGTCAAACTTCAACTTGTTTTATTTTCTTTTTTAAATTTATACTTATGCATGTGATTGGTGGCACTGCAGGTATACGACTGCAACGACATATATTGAAAAGCCTTTTTCAACGACCCAATATGTGTGCATATCTAGTCACACAGCGTAGTATGAACGAAGCTCATTTGTTAAATAATTCGTAATTATACAGGGATTTATACATTAAGGATTGAAGGATACACATTTCGTCTTATTTGGCAAAGTAGCCCATTAAAAGGTCAAGTAGTAACACATGTGCATATATACCTTTGTGTATACGTATATAGATTCAGATCCAGGTGCAATGATCGAATAAAAACATGAAGGCCTGTGGCTTAGACGCACTGGCTAGCAGAAACGGAGCTCACAATTAACGCGTCTGCGCGATCGCGCTCACATTTTGTTGCAACGGCTTCGAACTGCCAATTATTTTCAATCGCACAGCAAACACACATTAAACCCTATCAACTACTTTCGTAATTTATTACACAGTTTTTTCAACTTTTCCGCAACGACTGCATCGTTCACACATAGCAGCTGTGTGCAGATATTATGCAGCGCGTAATGCGTTGCACGGCTAACCGCCTATGTATGAACACTTCCATGCACTACAATATATTTGTAAAAAATAACTACACCACACATGTATAACTACTAACTCTCTTTAGGAACGGGTGGTTCACAGCTAATTTTTTTACCTAAAATAAATACAGAACTTTGAGTTTATCAAAAGCTTCCACTTTTCAAGCGAAATAACCAGAATTTATACAAGTTTATATGMACATAGGCATATATATAAAATAACACGAACCCTCCGTAGACCGTATATCTCTTCTACAAATAATATTCAAATTTGTATYCAACTTGAGAGTGGCGTAATTTTGTACTCAACGTTAAGAGCTCCATCGCCAATATGTTGGTCATATATTAGCAAAAAGGTTACTTCTATTTGGATCTCCAAAACATTTCCTATCTTRTTTTAAAGATCCCCAACGCATGCGCAATTATGCATGTTCTTTCCGCACATTTTTGACAGTCGGCAACCTGMAATGCAGTGAATCACCCATTGCAAATATCCATATGTTTTCGTGCGCATGTACATTCGTAGAATGTTTTACAGATAGCCCCTGCCGCAATGCCGCACTCGTTCCGGCCTTTGGTCTCTTCGGTTTTGGTCATCATTGTCGCACTTGTGCATCAATATGCCGCCGATCTGCGTCCCATCCACAAACACTCACTCAGTTCATCATAATTATTGCTGAGCACAACAGTTGAAAGGCAGTCGAGGCATTCGCGCGTTTGCCACACTTGCCACCAGCGGCATGCATTCACTTGTGCGATGCATACTTGTGGCGCGTTGCTTCATTTCCTGACTACTTCGAAGCTCGTTTGCTTGATGCCGTATGCCATTTGCCACTCTCCACTTACGACTACCTGTTACCCCAACCTCCCTGCTCACCGGCCCACTTGCCAACTTTGTGCTGCTGCTGCTAACCATTTCACACGCCAAGTCAAATGAGCAGTTTATGGGTTTTATGAGTGTGCCACTTGAAGACGCGTTTTTGTGTTTCACATTTTTATTTGTACGTCTTTTTCGTGCTTCCATGCCGATTTGTTTTGTTTGTTTTTATTTTTATTATTTGGTTAATGTCGTTAGTGCGCTTCACCATGTTTTAATCGAGCAAAACAACAGTGAGCTACTCGGGGGCAACATTCACTTTTTATGGTACCAGTCAACTAACCGCCCGTTTACTGCCATCAGTTCCAAATATTTTTACCTCCATCGCTATCATCTTGCCAGCTTGCCTGCTACAGATGTTGCTGCTGAAGTACGCAGATTTGCTCTAAAGTTTGATGCAACTGACAAAACATTGCGACATCCACGCATCTTCTACCCATGTAACAGGCAAATCGACTGTACTCAAGGAGGGGGAGCCCAGAAAGTGTGGCTTAGCTAAATCTTAGCAGGAAAAGGGCTTTAAAATAAAATTTATTAATSAACCGACTAGATTACAGATTATTATTCTTCTTTACTGACATAGAAACCGCTTACGCGGTTATAGCCGAGTTAACAACAGCGCGCCAGTCGTTTCTTCTTTTTGCAAGGTGGTGCCAATTGGAGATTCCAAGCGAAGCCAGGTCCTTCTCCACCTGGTATTTCCGACGGAGTAGAGGTCTTCCTCTTCTTCTTCCTGTGCTTCCCCCGCCGGTACTGTGTCGAATACTTTCAGAGCTAGAGTATTTTCGCCCAGTCACACCACGTGACCTAGTAGATGTAGACGCTGTTTTTTAATTCGCTGAACTATGTCAATGTCGTCGTATATCTCATACAGCTCATCGTTCCATCGAATGCGATCTTCACCGCGGCCAACGCGCAAAGAACCATAAATATTTCGCAAAATTTTTTCTCGAAAACTCGCAACGTCGACTCATCAGATGTTGTCATCGTCCATGCCTCAGCACAATATAGAAGGACGGGAATAGTGAGTGGCTTATAGAGTTTTGTTTTTGTTTGTTGAGAGAAGACTTTACTTCTCAATTGCCCAATTAGTTCGAAGTATTCTAGTTGGATTTCGACGCTGACGTTCAAGTCCAGAAGTACTATAGGTTGAAGAAGTCACACGAAAGGGAGTTGGAAACCTCGTTTGGTATCGAAAGTCTCGGAGAGGCCCTTCCCGGTCCTGTCTTAGCTTTTGGTATTGCTCAACGTCAGTTTACACAGCCGTATTAGTTTTTCGGGGATACCAAATTCAGACATCGGGGCATAGAGACATTAGAAGGTTTTTTCTTTTAAGAATAACTGTAATGTGGGAAGTGGGCGAATTTATCAACTAATTTTTTAAATGTTCGCGCTTGTGGGTGAAGTAATTTACTTGCTTCGTGTTCTAAAAGGCAATAAAAACAAGGAATTTTAAGGCAAAAGATGCAATTACCGTATTTGAGTTTTCAAGTAGTCACGTAAAATATTGATTTCGTCCATCATCTGTTTTGCTGCTTCACGAAATACGTGATTGAATTTCAGTCAGCTCTTCTTTAATAAGATAAAAAATCGAAATTAATGCAAATGCAAACTTTTTGTCATTTCAGGATCTCAATCAACAAACTACAAACTGTTTGGAAGTAAACACAGTGATGGAAAAGATAGCACTTACAGTACATATTCTCTCAATAGAGCGTGTGGTAATAATAAAAACAATAAAAGTGGTAATGGCTACAGCCCGAATCATAACCAGGATCGCTTCACCTCATACACATCGAGTTCCTCATCTTCATTCACTACATCAACTCAGTTGCAGCAGTCCAGTCGGCAGTATTTATCACCATTCTCCTCAGCTGTTTCTAAATTCCCTATACCTCCGCTTCTAGCATCATCAACATTCTTCCTACCATATCGGCGCATAAAAGAGGAAGTTAGCAGTAGTAAAACCAACACGTTATCAAGTAACAGCAATATCAGTATAAATAGCGGCAATTTCAACCAAAGCCTTAATCAAGCATCTTCTCAACCTCACCGAAGCACTGGCAACATGATCACGCATTCTTTCACATCGTCTACACTCTCATCGACAGCGGAAACGCCATTTTGCAATCCAGCTGTCGCAGCAGCTCAGCGAACTATAATACAAGACTATGATCGGAAGTTTAGTTTTCTAAGCCTTTTCAAAAATTCTTATAAACATTCAACGGATCGAGGAACATCATCGTTCGGCTCAAGACTTTGGAGTTCCAACGATACAATCTTACCTACCGCTCCGTCAAATTTTCCGTCATCGTGCAGCAAACATGCTCAAGCATCCGCTAATTCTAATTCGATATCGCCATGGAAGATAATGTCTACAGCAGCTTCCACTAATAGCATGACTCAAGCATTTTCACATTCCAGCTTTCAAGCACCTTCAAATAATGACGGTCGTAAAAATGCATTCAGCAGTATGGTTTTGAGAGGAAGTGGTAACATGTTTGGACGATGTGAAGATCCAAATCTAAGTATAAACGCTATCGGCTTTAGTGATCTCTCTAAAAATCGAAAAGTGCACAAGTGTGACACGGAGGGTTGTGATAAAGTGTACACCAAGAGTTCCCATCTTAAGGCGCATAAACGCACCCATACTGGTAATATTCCATACGCTCCCTTTTTATACCAAACATTTCAAAGTAAAAATTGAAAGAATGCTGCTTGAATATACTTTCAGATTTATTTATTTTTTTATGTTTTTCTTCTTCTTCYCCCATTTGGTTTCAATAGGTGAGAAGCCATATGTGTGCGACTGGGAGGGGTGTGTTTGGCGATTTGCAAGATCGGACGAGTTGACGCGTCACTACCGGAAGCATACCGGTGTGAAGCCTTTTCGTTGCCAACTCTGTACGCGCTCTTTTAGCCGTTCCGACCACTTGTCCCTGCATGTGCGCAGACACTGAACTGTAGCAATAGCAATGGTACTGTATAAAGAAATGAAGTTTGTTTTAACGTAACGGAAAAACACTCATATATTTTAGCAAATTTTAGAAAATTTTATAAATTAATAAACTTAGCCAATTATCACGATTAGTCTCGTAAGTACAGCATATAATGAGGCTATGATAGATACAACTGGAAACAAATGGCTCAATGTAAACATACTCACAAAAACATCTGTAAAATTGTGTTCGGTTTTGTATATGACAGTAGACATATATACATACTTATATATATGTATATTATATACCATGTACAACCACATAGCTAATACCTTATGAAGTTATATAAGTTACTTATGGTTGATAGATGAATTTTTAAAGTGTAATAAACTATATAAACTAAACACACATATACATATATATTATATATAATTTGAAGATCATCATTACTAAGTAAAAACATACATATGTACATATATGTGCATATTTTATACACATTAAAAAACACTCATAGAGAAAGCATTGCGTTTTTACTCTTGGACTTTTGTTTCATCTTCTCCGTGTTCATTCGACTATTTTCCGTAAAAAGCATTTTTTATACAGGACACAAAAATTACCTGCCATATAGGCGCCAGTAGATGTTCTACTACCCGCAATTACCTAAATTGTTGAACGCACAACTTCAGTTATAAAGCTTTTTCTTCGCAGTAGCAGGCAGTAGTACAAAAAGGAAATGTTTACAACTCTAACGATTTCCATATTCATAACCAATTCTCATTTTCGAAATGATTCAGCATGCAAATAAATTTATTCGCTAAAAAGATGTTAAGGTAAGTTTTGACAGCATTGTTGGTATGTATATTTACAATTTCGAATATTTTCGAACTTTATCTTYTTCAGAAAATGTTTTTAATAGTATTAATTTCAGTAAAACAATAAAAAATTTAGATATTTAAAAAATAATAATTCCGACAACACAAAGTATGATAAAATCAAAATAGAAAAAAGTATTGTTTATATACATACATACATAAATACCGGAATTTCAAATACATAAACTTAAAGCATAATATGGTATACATACGTAGTATTTCTTATATTCATAATATATTGTATTTATTATTTTTTAAAAATGTACAGTTTTGGTAAGCCCTTCTAATAGTTTTCGGTCTACGCACATTTCACTTTACTCAAATCAAACATAAGCACAGCTACTCACTCAAATTAAATAGCCTTCGTTTTTCACTCAATTTCGAAACTCTCTATATATTTTAGTATATAAGGTATGCAGGTATTTATGTACACAGTTTAGTAATGTGCTCAATTCAAAACTTGTCGCAAGTAAGTTCATATTGCCAGTGTTTAATATTGTTTTGTGATGGATCGAAGTTGCTTCTATTTTTCTTCAGTTCTCTCTTTGAACGTGTCTCTACTTTATTCAGATTAGTTTCCGCTGCTGGTTTCTTAGTTTCGCTTATGGGTGGGATGACTTCACCAAAGAAAAAGTTTTCCGATTTGGAAATATTGTTGTTAGCTCTGAATGACGTAAGAGTCGGTCGAAACCATGCTGGCTTCTGGATCAATCTTCGTCATAAACGAGAAACTGAGATAGGCGTATTCTCACGCATTTGATCCCTATGAAGTATATATACACAGACCGTTAATATGCTTAAAAGAAAAACAACTATAACAATTAGTGCAAAAAACCCCTTTCGGTAACGAGCTGCATCAGCAGCAGCTTCCTTTAAGAGATTTTGCTGGCCAAATGGAATATTACTGTCATCATAATACCTTTGGTCACCATAGTTATGTATATATGGTATAAAAATCTGCCAAAAGTTGTATACCCTTTTCAAATGTAAAACATAACCGTAATTTGTTTGATTTGTCGCATAAACTGTTGCTTGGTTAATATCACTCCGACCTCTGTTATTCCTACTTGTTCTCAGAAAAACATTATCAATGCCATCCCTATCATCGCGCAGCAATTTATCGATTTCAAACGAATTTTTTTCAAAATCCGACAAATAGTTTCTACTCGCTTCCAACTGGATGTCTTTATCTGTCTTACCAAAATTATATATGAATTGGTTTTCAGTTGTATAGGGCAGCCATTCATTGGATTTGAAACTTGAACTATATGTGTCTCTTCTACTTTTTATGAATGTTATAAGATGACTGCGAAATTGTCGGGATAGTCGGCTTTCTTCCAACGACAAACGCCTTCTTGCTACTTGTTGAAATACACTGGGTCCAAGTAACAAAAGTAGATCGGCTGAATGGGGGGCGCCGCCGAATAAATTTATTTTCCCACGTAAATCCATAGATTTTGAAGCATCGAAAACATATGCAAACACTGGCGTAACAATTCCATAGTCTTTCGAAGTTAATAGATTTAGTAATCTGTAGAACGGCAATTCATAAAAATACTCCGATATAAGGCGCTGCAATGCGTACAGAAAATGCTTTGTACTCTCACTCGGCTCCCCACTAAAATAGAACCAGTTTATTGCATATTTCATCTTATCCCTTATTTGCACATCAAAATTTCGTAAAATACATGGTAGCACAGTGTAATCTACATAGTCACGGATAGATTGATAGCTTTCGCGCGCTAAATTTAACCAACGTTGCTCTAAAAACGATCCTTCATTAGATGTAATGCCAATGAGCATAGGACCCAGAGAGTGTGAGATTGTTCGRTTTTTTAATAAATCGTCGTAAGCAACCGGTAAGATGGGACCAATATGAAGTGTGCCATTGCGATGATCGTATATACTTTCAAAGGCGTTCAGCAAGTCACCAATGCTTTTTTGCCTTAGACAATATCTCAGTTGACTACTGGGTTTTTCGAATTGGCAACCTAATTTTTCCACTAGGACTTTGGAAGCTTTCATRACATCTTGCCTAGACCTTAGCGATGCCTCTAAATCGCCGCCGGACATTATAATTAGTTTAGAAAAAATATTCTCTTCAGCAGTTCGTCCCATGACAGCATGTGACATGGCGCATGGCGCACCACTTGTGCCATGTCCTAATAATGTTATATGGTTGGGATCTCCTCCAAAGTGTTGGATATTTCTCTGTATCCAAAGAAGTGCCAGATGTTGATCCTGTAGGCCTAGATTTCCTGCCAACACTTCATTATCCATAGCAATCCATCCAAAAATATTGCTGCGGTATTGTATAGAAACAACGACAATATCCTCCAAGGCAAGATCTACGCCGGACACACGATTTTGGGACCAATCGTAAATCATTTCCTCGCCAGTTATAAGTACCAACACAGATTTCTTCCCAGTATTTTCAGTCTTAAAGCAAAAAATATCCAACAAAAAATTTTTTTAAGCACGACTAGAGAGGAAATCGATAGTTTTTAAGGGTATACGAACATTTAAATTACATACCTCGGAAACCCAAATATTTAAATATAAGCAATCTTCGTCCATTATTGTTTCGCGAGGAAGACTTTCGTCAGCTACTTCATCATAGATTGTGTCCAATGGCTGTGGGCACAGCGGACGCATACTCATAGCCAGAAAAGTACGATTCCAGCCTCTATGTGCCAAAGGAGGCTTTGTATATAATTAAAAATAGAATATTTTAATAAATTTATAGCATTTTATATCATACGTAAACAGAAGACTATATATGTAAAAAGCGCGCAAATACAATATCACAACACAATATTATAATCATATGTACAGCAGTCAAACTAATATTTTCCACACTTTTCAATTCGCAAAATAATATACAATAATTAATCACACTTCGTGATTTTATTTTTTTCATTATGCTTTTTAATTGAACTCATGCGTTTCGAGTAGGCGCATATATTGGGTCGTTCACTAATTGCTTTTTTTTACTACAATTTAAACTAGTATAATTATATATTCTCCAATCTGATCAAGTTATTTAAAAAATTGTTTACAAAAGCCTTACAATGTCAGCTGTTCAAATATATAACGTTAAAACGGTTAGTGTGAAGTTGGCTGCGAAAAAGCTCCAATAAGGCCAGTTGTTGTAATCAAACGAAATTACTTAGTGAACGACCCAATATGTCATAATTCACTGAGCTGCTTCATGCCCATTGTCCAACCCGTAAATAAACAGTGGAAATAGCCAACCGGAAGCAGCTTCGATTCACTTTGATTCACAGTCTAATGCATACATACATACACAGTTATATTCATATGCATGTCTAAAAAACTATAAATATTAAAAAGTAACAAGAAAAAATGTTAACTTCGGTTGCACCGAAGCTAAATAAGCTTCACAGTTGCATTTCTGTTAGTAACTGTGTGTTCAGTTTGTATGGAAGCTATATGCTATAGTAATCCGTTCTGAACAATTTTTTTGGAGAATATATTGTTACCCTAAGCAGTAATCCATGCCAAATTTCGTGACGATACGACGTCAAATGCGAAACTTTTTCACACAAGCCCTTGATTCCGATCGTTCGGCTTGTATGACAGGTATATGCTATAGTGAGCCGATCTGAACAATTTTTCTGATATTGCATTATTTCTAGACAGACAGACTAACATGGCTAAATCAACTCAGATCGACATACTGATCATTTATATATATACTTTGTAGGGTCTCCGATGCTTCCATCTGGGTGTTACAAACTTCGTTCAGGGTATAATAAAACGGGGTGATCAAATATCGCTTGTGCTGAATTATATACTTCTGTATGTGTTCGTCTGAGCGCTCACTCATATACATATATGTTTACACTACTTCTCATTTGCATGCTGGAATTTCAATTAATATATGTATGTAGGTAAGGTTTGTGTCATGTAAAAATAGATGCGTTTGTGCGCAAGTTAATGGTGCTAAAATAAATATTGTACAAATAAAGGTTGATATCGAATAAATATTGCCAATGACTAAATAGTTCTTTACCTCAAAGCGTAGGTCACCAACAGGTGGTTGCGCGTAGGGCACCCCGAGGAATGCGTAAACAGCGGTTCGTGAAGTATCCGGAAATATCTTTAACTGTAAACACAAAAGCAGCAAATTATAGTAAATAGCGAATTCGCATACAAATGCTTAATATTCATACCCCTGTTATGGACCCCTGGTCCAGTAAAACGCTTATACGCTGGCCTTTGGTAGACAAAAATTGCAATAACAACAAAGCAATCAACAACCTAAAAAATTGCATGTTGAAGCTGATGAACTTATCCTTTTTTTGAATAACTATTGCCGAGTTTGTGTATCCAATGATAATACATACATTATTATTACATATGCATGCCTATGCAAATGAAGAGCACAAAATAATTTGTATGTTTAAGCTCGAAAGTGTATTTGAATACTAAAACCCTTTCTGCTCATGGATGGTGGATGAAGTTCTGAAATTATATACGCATATAGTATTTCCAAAGCAATTAGTTGTACAAAACAAATGCAATGACCATAAGCGTAGATGACCTGCGTACATAAGTATATACTATTAAAGTAAATACTTACTATGTAATAGCGTATAATTTAAATCAGAATAAAAATATGTCACCATCATTGTCATACTTAGATACATATGGTAAATGAAACTCACATTAATTTTCGATGCTTTATAGTTTTTGTGACTGGAGTGCCCATTGTTATGGTGTTAAAACATATGAAGTAAATATGGAAAGTGCTTACTAAATTTATTGTGCACATAATTATTAGAAGCATGTATTACATATGTATACGGATATATACTTTAAAACATTTTATTTCATTGCAAAATAGTATAACTAAAAGGTGAATAAAACTTCAGCGGAAGTTAGAATATTCGCGAACTAGTGTTAGAGAACGGTATATTATAAGGGACTATAGGTGTGAAGTACTTACACATTATAGCTAGACATTACCAAATGCAAAGTTTCACTAGGCCACGATCATTTTCAAAGAAAATTAAGAACTGATGTCACTCATCATAGTGACGTTTTTTAGATTAACGTTACTTTCTAAGTGCGAAAATGGTCCAATCTGCAATAGCGGCATTTCCAAAGTACAGAGTAACATGAACTTTCGCAAAAACATCTAAGTTTTTAGCGCAGTTGTAGTAAGTACAGAAATAAATTCTTGTCGCTCGTTTTTGTAACGTCTTTCAACCGTGATATTTGTCGATTATAGAGATATAATTAGTCAACCGAGAAAAATTAAAATAATTATAAATCATTTTTCATAACAAACGATATTTAATCATTCATTGGGTGAAATAATATTTTAAATTAGGAAATTTTAAAAATATGTATTTTAATTTTATTAGCCCCGCTCTTGTCCTGCTGGTATAACTATATTAGTAGATAACAACATGTTTAATTTAAATTAGACTCTTACATACCTGCGTAACAGCACATTGAGCGAATATGTGTATTTATGGATATTAAACAAAACCATTGCACTTTTCACTTGATTTTTGTATATATACATATATTTATTGTAGTTCGGCATGTTCATGTTTAAGCTCTTTTTAAGAGAATTTAAGTTTTCGCGTTAAAAATGAATATTTTCATGTCATATTTTTATACAATAATAAACAATTATTTTATTAAATTATAACTAAAGTCCCTTTTTCAATTTGTCGCTTATCGGAAATATTAACACAAATGAGCCTAAGCGAGTGTGATTAGTGTCAAATGTATTTATACACTTTCGTATATACATATACATATATGCATACACTTTTGTAAACATACATACATATATATATTTATATATATACATATATTAAAAAATTTAACTAAATATTATAAATTATTACAGTTTTTATATATTGTAAAAATAGCGACCTAAAGTAATCACCATCATGTCATGTCATCATCAACATCATTATATGTTAACTTATAACATCTTATAATTATAATTACAGAATCTAAATTATTGTGGCTGTGACTTATCGTAAATGGCATTTTACATACAAATAACTTCTTACTAATTTATATAAATAGTTGTGACACTTTTTCGGTACACCATATCCATACTCGCACGTAAACATTCACGTAAAGGTATGTATTTTTTTTTTTTTCAAATCTCGCAAGCTATACAACTTTAACTGCACGTCTATTATTGCAATAAATACATTTGATCTATAAATCTGTGACTTTAAACTACTTTTATAGCAATCCATTTGTATTTTGAATACAGTTAAGTTTACTTTTGTGGTTGATAAACACAGATTAGTTAAGCTTAACTTTATAGCTTGTGCTTATGTAGTGCTAGCTACCAACCAACTCAATTTGGCGGTACTTCTTACGTAGATTGGACACCGGATCCCGATACAATACCGGATCAAGACGTAAATTTGAACGTATCAACGGCATATATCTGCAAAAGAACAAAAAAATATTATATTCACCTGAGCTACATTCATAACTCATATGTGCATGTGTACCCAAAAACTGCAGCGAATGTATTGAGGCAACTTTGCCGCTGAATGAAATGATCTGGATCATTCCACGGAGAATGTCCTGTTTCACGATCCTTATAGCCTTTGCGCTGAGTCACTTTTATCGGTGGTTTTCTCGTTACATGCGATACAAGCAAATTCATTAGGATATCTTCACAATTCGATGATTGTTGTACAGTCTTAAGAAGCAATAATGATAGCCAATTGGTGTACAAGTAATTATAGTATCGATGATAGAAAGCTGCACCAGTCAAAACTATGGAATAGTAATTAGTCCACTTTGATGTGTATCCCCACGCATTCTATAAAATAATTAAGTAAGTTAATTTTTACTGCACGAAACAACAAGTAAACAAAAGATAGTACCTTTGAATCATCCCAGAAGTGAGCTCGAGCTGGATAACCAACAATACGATCYGGAAAATCTCGCCAAACTGTATATGCAAAATCCAATTCATCTGTATTGAGTATAGAGTCCTCGTCTAATGAGAGCACTGCATCTGTTTGGATTTCGGGATATGGATAAAAACGTTGTGATATGCTTGGGCGTTCATCAAATAAATCTAAAGTTTCCTCTCTGGTATTTTTTGAATCTTGATGATTAATAGGTACTCCCCCGGAAAGTAGAGTACTATTATAGAACTTTTCGCTCACATCTTTTTTCATACTACGAGAGGATTTACCAATACTTAAGCCACTTAAAGTTATTATATGGAATGGTATATGGTAAGTCGTAGGCCATCTCTTTTTAGATGGAATAGGACGATCAGCCGCCCAGAGAACCAAAATCTACAAATTAGGAAAATCAGATTACTTGTCTCATATTTCGACATTTTTATATCTAGCTTACTCTATCTACGAATTGACTTTTTGAAATAGTTTTGATTAACTTGTATAGCGCAGTGTTCGGGCCCAGAATCGAACCAATTTGTACATAAATGACAGCCGTGTAATTGTGACGGGGTTCTACGCCCATGGAATCCAATAAAAATGGCATATACCTAAAAGAAAAAGTTATGTCAAGTACTTTTATATTGGCAGTCCCACCAAATTAAATATGTTTTATAGTTTACCTGGAACTGTCAGCAAACGTTGGAAGTGTTAGGAGAGCACCTGGCGATGTATTCCAAATAAATGTATTGCGAACAGGATAATCTGGTAAGCGCTCGCGGATAATCTAATAAAATAAGATTAATTGATATACCATTAATATTGTTCACATTTATGAATGTACGAGGTGGTTAAGTTAAGAGATGAATAAGACGAAGGCAATAAATAATAAAATATAACTAAAAATATGCATAAAATAAACTAAATAATTTAATTTTAACGAAATTGCTCATACGAAGTATGAAAAAGCGCCTATTTAAAAGTTTTAAATTTGTAATAACAATTATAAGTGGTAGTCAACAGTTGTGCATCTGTACGCACATATCCATATATGTATGTATTTAAATTCAGCTAAGTCTGTAACCAATAGTTGGGTTGAAAGATGGTAGCCCATCAAGCGCTTGAAAGAGACTTTAAACTACCGATTGCCTGAGGAAAGCCTACCGATATTAGTTACATACACCGTTAATATTGCTCGGGTGCTGCGCCGAAATGGTGTTAACAGATACCATACCAAGAGATAAGGTAGGCGAATGTTTACATTACAATAAAAAAGAAATTACTAATTCAGCTTTTCTCCTCACAATTCATTCGGTTTTGAATACACATTTTCTTTGTACGAAAGTGTAGACTCCCGAATGTACATATTTACATAATTACAAATAGTAGGGTAGTACTGAGTTGACTAAAACTCCACTCATTCTCATTACAATAATACGCAACTGTTCTACTCTCCGCTATGTCGACTGCTCAAAGTGCCATGGCATTCAGCTTATTATTGTAATATTGTTATTGTAATTTGTTAACATACATACATATGTATATATTATATATTGTATGAATGTGCAAAAGCAAAAGCAGTAAAAACGCAAACATTTATACATAGTTTATACATACATATGCACAGAAAGTGAACACAAGATTTTCGTGCAAAGAGAGCTGTATGAAACCTCGTGAGTGCGCACTGGTTACTTTTCTCAGGCTTTTGCTTTTGCCTCACCTAATTCCGTCGATGATGATTTCATTTTTTGTTTTGGCCCACCACCATTTGTAAGCGAACGTTCAACATTTCGATTCAGTTGATTTTTTCCAGTCAAACAAAGCAGAGCTGCTAAAATAATAGGATACATTTAACAAGTCACTTTGTTCCAACTTGAAATATTTACCAAGTGCCTGAAATCTACGATTATATATCGCTCCGTACAGGGCATATACACAAACAAATAGTTTACCTGTGTAATTGCAAACAATAAACAAAGACAAACAATATGTCTCAAAAGCGTGTCTCAGTGTCTACGCGGATTTCTCGCGCCTCGACTTCCACACCAGTGGGCGGGCAGTCAGGACGTTTAGGGGCCACGAGCCCGGGCGCCACTAGTCCTACGCGCACAACTCGCATACAGGAGAAGGAAGAACTACAACATTTAAACGATCGCCTAGCCTGCTACATAGATCGTATGCGTAACCTGGAGAATGACAATAATCGATTAACGCAGGAACTACAAATTGCCCAAGACACGGTCAATCGCGAGGTGTCCAATATTAAAGCCATGTATGAGAAAGAACTGGCTGCAGCACGTAAGCTATTGGATGAAACTTCCAAAGAAAAGGCTAAACTAGAAATTGACATCAAGCGGTTATGGGAGGAAAATGATGACCTCAAACAAAGGTAAACAACTAGAAAATATTTACAATCAATCAGAAAAYGTCACCATTTGCTGTGTATTTCTTACTTACTTTAATACTCACATATATACTTATGTATATATGTATGTATGTATGTACTCTTATTCAAAGTAAGGTTTTTTAAAGCGTCAACATTAAATGCAAGTATATCAGTATGTATGTAAACTTTAATCAATGATGTCATAGTGGATTTGTTGCCTTTCTCGAGTTGTTATGCTCTACGCTTTAACAACACATGGCAGCAAGCTCAATATGATAATGAATGATGTCATTTAGAGTAAAGGAAAATATGTTAGAGGGTAACAGGCTATTCACATACCTTCACATAGCATTTGGAAAAAACATACAACAACAAAATGAGAGTAATACGTATTAGTTGTTTACATATTACATACATACGTTTGTCAAATAAACTTGCCAAACGCGTTTAGGGCTTAATTATTCATTGTTATTTTTGTTTGGTCTTTGTTTTTGTTTCTCATAAACATCATATACATACATATATAAAAAAATGACGCTTCGAATACTAAATCAAACTAAAAAAAAACTTATGTGGCCATGAAGGTCGGCTCCCCCTAAGAAACAGCGCATAGAGATATGCGTGATGTCATTTTGCCAAAAATAAAGATCATTACAACCGCACTAAATCGAATCGATGGAGCATAAGCACAAACTGTACCAGCATAAAATGAGCAAACAAAACAACAATAACGCGTGCATAATTGACTCGAAAAAAGAATGGCAATAATAGCTATAGCTTTTAGGTATTTCTAAAAATTACTCTTTCGCTTTTTTGTGACAATTTCACGAAAGCAACCTTGAATAAACACAAACCTAGAAAGCCTAGTATGAATTTAAATACATATACCTCTATGTATATACATATGTATGTATATCCACACCATATGTCGGTTATTCTCTCTGATTATATTTCCCCAATTGCGCTCTGTGCTGGCCTTTAATGGAGCTCATGCATATTGCTCAAAAAGTCTCGGCTAACAGATTCTCATTGGGGCTAAAGTATTAGAAATTCATACATTTCGATAATGTGAAAAATCTCTCGCATTCCACGTTTCGCGATTGTACTACACAACGCGGTCTCCCATAAGTTTTGGTTTGATTGCAATGCTCACGTTTTCCACTAGAGCTTAGTGATTTTCTTTAAAGTATTATATACAATGCGGATTTGTAAGACTTTTGGAATTTGCAGACACGTTCTTAAAAAGCCATAGCGAGAATATTTTCTTTACATCAAATTAATTTTCTATTGGTTATTACACATACATACATCACATACAACATTTATACATTCGTAAATAAGAGTAAATTTAAAAAGTATAAAAAATATCATATGTATATGTATAAGTTCTGATTTAACTAAAAATCGTGTATTAAATGCGAATGTAATGGGAAATGGCCAGAAAGTCATTTGAGCCATATATTCATATAAAAAATATTAGCGATGATGTCATTTGACAAATTCACTAATTTTGTTGTACTCCTCAAACTCGTTTGATATCACGTGTTACATACAGATATATTTTAAGTCGCTTTTTCAAAATTTTGTGTTATTGTATTTACTTCTGTTATCTCTTATGCATGTGCTTTCGAGAAAAATGTTTTTTATACTATATATTTCGTTTTTATTTAATAAAAAAACAGGCTAGATAAAAAAACAAAGGAATGCGCGATCGCTGAGAATAGTGCGCGTGTATATGAATCTCGCTACAATGAAGTTAACGGTAAGTACAACCAGGCTTTGGCTGATCGCAAGAAGGCCGAAGATCAAGCTAAAGACCTCTTAATTGAAAACGAAAAGCTGCGTAAGCAACTTGAAGATCTCCGCAAGCAGTTTGAAGCTGAAACTTTGGCTCGAGTTGATTTGGAGAATCAGAACCAAAGCCTTCGCGAAGAGCTTAGTTTCAAAGATCAAGTTCACAGCCGTGAACTAACCGAAACACGCTCGCGTCGTCAAATTGAAATCAGTGAAATCGACGGCCGTTTATCCAAGCAGTATGAAGCAAAACTACAACAATCCCTTCAGGAGTTGCGCGACCAATATGAAGCCCAAATGCGCGCCAATCGCGAAGAAATTGAATTGCTGTACGACAATGAAATCAAAAATCTCCAAGCAGCTGCAAATAGAGCAGCCAACTCTTCGGCACACGCAACTGAAGAAGTTCGGCTTATGCGCACGAAAATTGACGGACTTAATGCTAAGCTTCAAGATCTGGAGAACACCAATGCAGGCTTAAATGTAAGACATATGAATTTAATTACCTGTAGTTAAAACCTATGTAACTTTTTTAATTACATATTTTTAGGCGCGCATACGTGAACTAGAAAACCTCCTAGACAGTGAGCGTGCTCGCCATAATCAATATATATCTTCACTAGAGGCCGAACTGCAACGCATGCGCGACGAAATGGCACAACAATTGCAAGAGTATCGTGATTTAATGGACATTAAAGTCTCACTGGATCTCGAAATTGCCGCTTATGACAAACTTTTGTGCGGAGAGGAGCGCCGTTTAAACATTTCATCGCCCAATCGTCCAGGAACTAGCACAAACACCGACTCAGGATACTCAAATGGTACTCATTTATCTGTTAGCTCTACCTCACGTTCAGGACGTGTCACACCCAGCGGTCGGCGCTCGGCAACACCGGGTGCTGGTGGCAGCGCTAGTGCAGTCAAACGTCGCCGCACAGTTATTGATGAATCGGAGGATCGCAATTTGTCCGAATATTCTGTTAATTCAGCCGCTAAAGGCGATTTGCAAATTGTCGACGCCGATAGTGAAGGACGTTACATTAAATTACACAACAAAGGCACCGATGAGATCCATTTAACCGGTTGGCAGTTAACTCGCATCGCCGGCGATGAGGAATTGGCTTTCAAATTTTCGCGAGGAGCGAAAATTAATGCTGGTGCTACAGTCACAATTTGGTCAGTGGATGCTGGCACTGCACACGATCCACCACAAAATCTGGTAATGAAGAAGAAATGGCCAGTTGCTGATTCAATGCGCAGCGTTCTAGCTAACGCTGACAAAGAGGTGAGAATCTTGTCGATTTACAACACCTGTAGCATGTGTCACATCTGCAGCCACTGTCAACATTTAGAGTTTCTGATCGACCAGTAAATTAGCTAAATTTTTAATTTGATTACTTGGAATAAAATTAACCGACTTTTAAATTATTTCACTTTCAGGATGTTGCCAGCTACGACCGTGTTCGTTCAAACCTTTCCAGTCACGCGTCCAGACACCGCACATCAGGCAGCGGTTTCACACTCGGCTCAGGAGTCGGTTCAACTGGCGTAAGAAGCCTATTCTCACTACTTTTCTAAAAGTGCAACTATGAAAATATCTTAAAACCCAGCAGGTGTTACAGATAAATATATTTACAGTAATATATACATAGTATACTATATATGTATGTATCTATTTAGGGTAAACTAGCACAAACAAAGTTAATTAAACTTTTAAGTTTTTTATGTGCATTTAAACATATCCTAAACTTTAAGCCAAGACTTTGTACGGAATTTAAGTTCAGCACAACACAGTTTCAACAGTTCTATTTCCACTATCAGTGCGAGGCTTAACATAAAATACAAGTTATAAACTCAGAACTACTTAAATATGTCTACTAGGGACATCATATACGTTTTCACCAAATCTAATGTACAAAMCCAAATGTAATTTACAACTTAAATTTACATTAAATATGCATTTAAATATGGTCAAGGCATGGACTTTTATTTACAAATCCGGAGTAGAATTAACATGGCATTAAGCTATTCAAATTGAATTCACATATAAGGGAAACTATTTTATATAATTTACATTATGAAATAAAATCAAGTTAAGTGTCTGATAAGTGTGATCTCTAATAGTTAGAGAATGAGATTCTATAACTGCATCGGCCCAACAAGCTCTTTTTCAGCTGTAAAAGCGCATTCAAAGCGAGTCTGGGAAAGGGTGGGGTTCAAAAGGTTAAACTGATATAAACAAAATTTTTTCAWTTGAAAATTTTTAAGTTATTTATATCTGCGAGACTCTTGTATTAAAAGAACGAAATGAAGTAAAGCCACTTTAAAATTTCCAAGAATCGTATAAAAGTTAAGGTTGCTAAAAGTAATTGGAAAATATTTACATTGGCAATTCTTTTTTCGGGGTTATTTATAAAGGCATTTTAATTTTTTTTTTTTTTTTTTTTTTTTTTTTTTTTTTTTTTTTTTTGTTTTTTTGTTCTGAGATAAAGATATTCTTCATTTATGTGCTTAGGTAAAATAAAACCAGGTTATAAAAATATAGTTTAAAATTATATAAACGAATGAATTCGAAATAAATTGATGAGGATTATTATTATATTTTATTTTTGCGACTCACCTCAAACGTAGTGAACACAATTTTTTCTATAGATCCAAAATATCGTTCCCAAAGAACTTGGGTTTGCTGACGCAAAGACAAAATTCGTTCCAACGAAATAGAGCGTACGACTTCTGGCACCTGAAAGTATGCAACGAAACATAATTAACTAATTAACATTGCAAATTAGTACGTGGTAAGTAAGTATACTGGACAAAAAACAAAAAATATATTATATACTTACTCCCTAGTAGTCAGATATAATTAATTAATATTTGAATTAAATTTTTTTTACATCCCAATATTTGAACATTTAATACACAAACCCGTCAAAAAATTAAACCCAAATTTTCTAATTAAAATTCGCAAATCGGCAGATAATTCTATTTTTAAATTAAGTGTCATTACAAATTTAACCCACCTGTAATAACAATCTTTCATCTGCCCAAATCACAGCACCATTCCAATCAATTTTAGACTCAAATGGTAGTACCCAACCATTCGATAACAAAACTGGAATACAACCCGCTTGGAGTGCTTCTAGAAACCTTTAGAAAATAAATAAATTAAAAGTATTATTTAGAAGAAGGACGTTTTTAATATGAACTTAGTGGAGGTATACAATTAAGAACTTAATGAGACTTACCGAAACGATCCCAAACGTCTTCCACGTGGTACCAAACAAAATGTAGAGTTTTGTAATAATGTCTCATAGTCATATCTGGAAATTTTTGAAAAACACAATATTGAGATTATTAAAATATTAAAAAAACATAACTAGTATTTTTAATTTACTTGTCATATTCACGATTGTCCTCATCACATCGACCGTCCTGAAGTTCCCTCCAACTCTTGCCATGCCGACAAGTTGTGACCAAAATGATGTCCCGGCCATTGTGTAAATGAAACAAGGAGTTTCTTGTCTCAGAGCCAATTCCATGCACATATCTGTAGTATAGGGACGGTAATGACTTCAAATATATATGTATATATACGTAAGTACCTTGATAACTTATACATATATTTTAAAATCAAGGCTAATAGTAAAAAAAATTTGTAGCACTGCCCAATCGCAGAACAATTTCCGTACTTACACAAACAATATTTTATTATGCGTATAAAACTGACGGGGGAAGTTCGTTTAATGACGATATAAATCGACTCTTTGGCCCAGAAATCTAGCGGAGATATTGTTTTCAAAATATGTAAATAATACATTTTTATTTGAAGCAACGTCCCGTAAAAAAGCAGTTTCTCTCAAGTTTAGATTTTACTTGAGACGGCATTCGAACTCGCTATACGCGGGTATTCAAGCATAATTTTTTAACAACTCATAACATATCATTTCGTACATAATATACAATGTATATAAAAAGACATAAGTAAATGAAAAAGAAAATAAAAACGAAAGCAAAGGAGAAGGAGAAAGCAAATAGCAATAATCTGCCACCTAAATATTCGACCATCCGAATTAAATGTGTATGATGCAGAAGAAAGTTAAAAATCAGCAAATTAATAACAAAAGTTATGCGGAAAAAGGAAGATAAGAAACCAAGAGATGTAAAAAAAACAAAAACAATATTGAAAAATTTACTCTATGATTCATTATATTCAGCTAGCGCAAACTGACTTGTTCCACGATTTAAATACTCACAACATTTATACGAGCACATAAGCAAATGCACAATCGAACGTAAATAACACATAACAGTGTAAGTAAACGTGCATTCCCCTTTAAATCGTAGTTCACTGCAGTTTATTGCCTCGAAAGATTGTACCATGCACTGCATCGCAGACTTGATGAATGCCAACACTGAATAGTTTTGAAATATGCAATACTCTATAAATTGAATGGCAGACAACATACTACAAATTAATCTTGCAGAAATCGTTACAGCACAAACAGCTCGTGCATGAGCATTAAACAAAATGGTTCATTTCTTAAACAATTGCAAGTGTTTCGTATGTAAATTATTTATGTTGCTAAACATCATGTTAATTGATTTGCAATTTTTATTCTCAGCATATTATTTGGGAGACTACATTGGATAACAAACAACTACGTTACATACTTTACCTCCTCTGTTTACTTAGTTGTCGCGGGATAGCCAAGGGCAAGGAAGCAGCGTAAATAATCTACAATTTGCAAATACTTTCTTAAATATATATATATGTATGATCCTTGCATAATATTGATTACAGTTATGTGTTTTCAGGCTACAACGTCGCTTCATGTGGAAACAAATGCACTTAGATAACTTAGTAGGCAACATGGCCACCAGGCCATACTCCATAAAACATATGACGTCCGATCTAGCGCCCAACGGACACTCAGCGCTGACAAATAAACTATTTAATTATTTACCCTCGGAAACTACCAGAGTAAAATACATCATCCATAACCCCACAACAAAGAAACCCATGAAAATTATCAAAATTCGACCAAGCAAAAAAATTGTTAAAATAATAACGAAGCCAACGATTACTACCGACTCGAAAACGGTAAATTCCTACAAAAGCACAATGCCCGCGTATCTCAATAGTGACCAAATGGAGAAGATGGAAAAGGAACAAGAGTTAATTGCAGAAGGACAATTATCAGTTAAAAGCGGCGATGTTTATCAACAAAATCTTCTTTCCGAGAATGAAAAATATTCACTACAGGCATCCCAAGAAATGACAGATGAACAAAATTCCTGGTTGCCAGTTTTTGACACTAGTGAAGTAGGTTCTACCAATTCCCCACTCAAACCAAATACACTAAGTCCACTACACACCAGCTTTATGGCAGAAAGTCTGCCTAAACCAGAAAAACAGATTTCTCATCAAACGTTATTGACCGTTGGAGAGCAAGATCAATACAATGATCATGATTACCAAAACCAAAAAATACAGTCAAATGGTTATGAAGTCACTGAACATATTGCTGAAGAGTCTATAGCAATACCATTAATGCAAGGTTCACATATTAGTCTTCTAACTACTCCATCCAAATTTTCTTTGATACAACCCACTATCACTGCGTATAGAGATAAGTTTGTATCAACGATCACACCAAGTACCTTGACGGAGGAGCCACCAAACTACCCAGCCAATTTCTTAAGGCGTTTTCAGGAACGGTTACAAACGACTACAATCTTACCCCCTACGAATTCTGCAAGTGCTGGTCTACTGACGAGATCAAAACAACGGAAGAACTCAGAAGAACTTAACGGCGATTGGACTCCAAGCAATATTAGTAACCCTAGAGACGCTTTCAAGTTAAGAGGTCGGTTTCACAGTTTATCCTCCCGGGTTAAAACTGAAAAATGGCCACCAGAGGTTGCAACCTCCACATCTCAATTTCCTTCTGATAAGCTACCAATATTTGGCAACTATGGCGAAATGCGACATTCAGTATTAATTTCTACTACTACAAACCCAATATTAGCAACAGATATCAAAGAGCAAGTCACCTCTCCTCCAACAGGCAGATCGAGAAAAGCACCACCTTCTGCGGCAGTTAAGGTCAGACAAACGCTCGAATTACCGAGACTTCAAAGTAACCGAGAACATAATCGTGGATCTATTAAATTTGGTGACAAAATCTTTACGTAAGAATTGGTTTAGGTTTGTGTACATCCTAATTTCTTATCTTTCCTCACATCTGTTATGCACAATGAATACTCATTTACTTAGCAATAGAAACCAAATATAATTAAATAAATTTTGTTGTTGTAGTGATTAGCTAGACCATGTTTAGGCAACAATACGCAAATTGAATTGAATTGAACAAAATCTTGTGGCCCGGAATCGTGCTGTTCCAAAAGGGTCGGATATTGGGAAAGGACTGTTGAAAGATGACTTTATTTCATAGATTATAGTCAAGAGGGGACTCATTGCACGCAGTGCATATATTTGATAGGACGGGACCGATTCTACATAAATATTAATTAAACCTGCTACATTTGCCAGAACGAATTTGCATGGAAAAAGTCAGTAAAGGTGTTAATAGCTCCACTTTGTCAATAATATGGTCACATAGTCAAGGAATGACCTCTTTAAACTTCTAGGATGCGGTTTTGCTCCAAGCAGATGAATGCAAGGATTATTTTTACGAAAACATTGTGTTTCTTACCCGGAAGCGTTTACTAAACTCAGACTAGATACTTTAGCATCAAAATGCTTAAGTCATATGKGCTGAGGGACTTAGACTACCATCTTGACAATGACATCTTTAACCTAATCATCGGTGACAGTAAGAGACTCGCAGCCTTTTAGCATTTTGTACCGTCATCGGGTAACACGTCTTTTGGTCTTGGCAGTTCAACAGTGCAGGGCATATTGCCGATTAAAATACGCTACGCATATTCATCCTATCCGCTCGCGTTGGAAAAGGACTTTACAGGAGTCCAAAGCTTACTCACTCCGATGGAGGGGTTACAGAATTTATAGCGCTGCACCCATTTCGTTTGCTTATGTTTATTTAACATTTGCCAAATCTCCACATTGCGACTCCTTATGCGGGTACGACAGGGATTGGCCTCAAAATGAACAAAACCCGTAAAACTAACGAAAACGACAGGATTTATGAACAGAAACCAACTCATGCTGTCGCATTCTAGAACGATTGTAACAGATTTTAAACCAAATGAAAAACAAGAAAAATTTCAAAACCACCATATTGCCAGAATAGTGACGTACTCCTTGTGACTTTTTTCTGTTTGGGAAACTGAAAAGTCCGCTTCGGGAAATACGCCAAGAATTTATTGATTGAAGGCAAACTGTTTGCATCGTAAACAAACAGCTGACAAACACCCACTAATTGACACATAGAGATCAATCTTTATAAACATAACAAAGATTGTACCAAACCAACCAAAAATTTGTATACATAACGGTTTGCACACGCAGTTAATTTGTACCCGAAACTGCGTTAAAATATGTTAGTTTAAAGGTTGCTGCATTGTTTTAGATAATATAATAATATATACAATAAATGAAAAATGCTTCTGTTAATAGGAGAAAAATAAAAAATAAGGTTTTTTTTTTTCAAAAATACACATACACATACATATATACAAATACAAACGTACATATGTACAATTTCGTTAGTTTGATGATCACTTTATTGATAACCTTTGTCAACACTATGTTCATTGACTATAAAAAACATGTATGTACATACTAGTGGAACCGGCCACGCGTTTCTGTGGTATTCATTTTTATACTCTCGCAACAAAGTTGCTAAAGAAAGTAATATAGTTTTGTCCACATAACCGTTGTTTGTAAGTCCTAAAACTAAAAGAGTCAGATATAGGGTTATATATACCAAAGTGATCAGGGTGACGAGTAGAGTCGAAATCCGGATGTCTGTCTGTCTGTCCGTCCGTCCGTCTGTCCGTCTGTCCGTCCGTCCGTGCAAGCTGTAACTTGAGTAAAAATTGAGATATCATGATGAAACTTGGTACACGTATTACCGAAACCTATAAAATGTCATAACTAAGCCGTAAATAAAGATATTAAAATGAAATTTGGCACAAAGGATCGCACTAGGGAGGGGCAAATTTGGACGTAATTTTTTTGGAAAAGTGGGCGTGGCCCCGGCCCCTACTAACTTTTTTGTACATATCTCGAAAACTACTATARCTATGTCAACCAAACTGAATAGAGTCGTTTCTTTTACGCATTTCCATATACAGTTCAAAAATGGAAGAAGACGGACAATAACCACGCTAACCGACTAACATAAAACGTCAGAAACACTAAATTTTACGGAAGATATGCCAGAAGGAAGCTGCATCCAGGTTTTTTGTTTTTAATTGAAAATGGGCGTGGCGTCGCCCACTTATGGACCAAAAACCATACCTCAGGAAGTACTCAACCGATTTCAATGAAATTCGGTATATAATATTTTCTTAACACCGTGATGACATGTACCAAATATGGGTGAAATCGGTTCACAGCCACGCCTGAAATCTCGATTATCACTTTATAATGCGAGAGTATAAAATGTTCGGTGACACCCGAACTTAGCCCTTCCTTACTTGTTTTATACTATTATTAAATTCAGTGAAAATTTTATTTACAAATAAAGGTGACAACGTTTTTGTCGGTATAAGAATCCAAGGGATTGTATTGAGGTTTAATTTTGAATATAATTAATTTATGAATTTTTATGATTTTTACTATCCTATCTTCTAAGTTGGTTCGAACTGGACAGAGTGTGCTAAATTTTCTTAACATCAGTTCAATAGTAAATCGCGGACAAACAACGTGACACCTAATTTTTATACTCTTGCAACCAGTTGCTTCAGAGTATAATAGTTTTGTTCACCTAACAGTTATTTGTATTATATATACATATGTATATMTATGTACATGTTATGTAAATAATTAGGTTGACATGAAAAATTGAAATCCGATTGACTATCTGTCAGTAAATTCGTCCGTCCGTGCAAGCTGTAATTTGAGTAAAAAGTTAGATATCTCGATCAAACTTGCTATGTATATTCCTTGGTACAAAAAAATTTCGAGTTCATAATGGGCGTAATTGGACCACTGCCACGCTCACAAATCGCAATCACCCGCAAACATATAAAGTGTGATAACTAAGCACTAATTTAAGATATAAAGCAGTAATTTTGTAGAGAGGAACGCAGCAACAAGAGGCACCTGTGGGTTCTTAGAAGAACTTCTACCGACGTTGCGAAAATAAATGATGAGGATAACGCCGCTCACTTCCCATATAACGGTACTGTTAAAAACTACTAAATCAAAAACTAAATATGCCAGATATTTTAAATTTTACCACCGAGGTGRTATGAGAGATCTTTATGGAAGGCGGTGTGAAAATTGGACGATGGGCGTAACACCGTTCACATTTACGTGAAATCCAATTACTTTACATTACTTGACCAACCCATTTCGACAAAATTTGAAATCGAACAACAACCACACCTACTTTCYATATAGCACAATTTGGGTTGAATCACACCAATACTTCCCTTAGCCCTCATATACCTAATATAAAGGTTTTCGAACTTCCGGCTGACTCTATACCGCATATATTAGCCAATATGTGAGTTATCCCAAAAAGAATAAGAGAGCGAGTCTTATCCATAACAGTGTATCTTTGGGCCTAATATAGTTAAATTTGAGCGAATAGTTGTCCTAAAACCTAGATAACTAATATCGGAATTTTCGAACATGCGGCTCACTCTACTCTATATGATTGGCTTTACACCTTAAACTATTTCTCTGGTTTTGAATTTGCAAKTTGCACAAGTATAAAATAAMTTAACCCTCCTTACTTGTTATATATAAAGATATAACATATAACATATGTACATATATGCCAATAACATCCGACTAACGATAGTACTATATATACATAGATACTATTAAAGCAATTCTACGCACGGAAATTGACCCGGATTTCATCATAAGATTTCGGAAATCCTACCCCATTAAAAGATACTATTAAAGTTAAGTCTGGCCAAACTACTGACAAATCTTAAAATATGTTCAATATAATCGACATTAAAAATTATTAATCAATTTATTGGGATATATTATAATTTATTATTGTGTATTATCACGTTAACTTACCTTTTTCCTTTAAATGCTAGTAAATATTTTTTGTTTGCTGGAAAGTTATTAGTTTGTACTAATCCAGATGAGCCCGCACGTAAAGGAAACTGTTTATGGAATAGCGGAATGCTGATATCGAAATTTGGCCGTATGTGAAATACACTCATGCTAGCTTTTGCTAGTATAGCTTCACCTGGATCGAATCCCAGAGAGTCCTCCGCATAATCGGGCCACGTTCCTGAATACAAATTGAATATCAAATGGTTTCTGCCATTATTCCAGTGCTGCAAGCGTGCTAGCCTTGATGGAACATTACGAACGTAGTCATTCGACAAAGAGTCTCGATCCAAGGTATCAATAGCCAAAACAAATAAACACGCCCGCTCCGGTTGGGACGTATAGTATCTTGATTCGCGTATTGCGGATAATATCTTTTGGTAATTAGCTGATACGGGAGGAGCAGCACCCAAAGAGTTCAAAGGCTCTGGTGGATACACATACACTA
This sequence comes from Bactrocera latifrons, assembly GCF_001853355.1. Classification (NCBI taxonomy): domain Eukaryota; kingdom Metazoa; phylum Arthropoda; class Insecta; order Diptera; family Tephritidae; genus Bactrocera; species Bactrocera latifrons. The sequence goes on along the minus strand of NW_017536741.1, from coordinate 48,003 downwards.
AAAATTCTCCATAGCATTTTGTAAAATCGAAACAACTTTCCATTCGGCAGGAAATCGCCTTATTTATGCCATTTGAGGATTTGTGCTTATCTTCACCTAGCTCACTTGCATTGTCTGTTTTATCGATTCGAAATGTCATATGAACGTTTTCCTTCGGTTGATAACTGGGTAATTTTTCAAGGAGGCGAGCGCGCGTTACTGCATCTACCACTTGAAGATTGCGGTGAGACTTGTCACTTTTTTTGAGTCGATAACCACCAAAATAACAGTATGCGAGAAATGCACAAGACACAAAAACCAAAATATACCGTTTTTTAGCTTGCATTTTATTTCTATTAGCTTTTTTGAATCCAACTTCACACAGTTTTTTTTAAACGCCTTAATTTACATTGTACAAATGCAGCAAAGGTACATTTATGCCCTCTTTGATATATTTTGCATTTTACATACATAGATAACAAAACAATTTACATAGCGGCGATGAATGTAGTGTTTCATGCAGATGTATAAAATTTTCTAAACCACACATCTTTGTATTTTTATGCTCAGATTTTTTGATATATGATAGCTCTATTCACAAAACAAAAATATATTTTTATTGCACTCATTTTATTGAATGGTCAGATATTTTTTCGATATTAATTAAATAATTACTCTAATGTCCTCTAGTAGGCGTATAAATGCAGAATCTTTCTATTTTACTCATATATCGTATTTTCATGGCAGTATATACACATCGTTGCCGCCGACAACCCGAGGCGCGGTAGATTCAGTGAATTCATAAACTTATTGTTGTTATCATACTTTTATGATATAAATTTAATTTCTTTGACTGATTTTACTTCATTAAACGCCAAAATTCTTTATTAATGTAATTTCTGACGCACAGATTTAGAGCCTAAAATCTATGGATCGACCTGCCCACTGTTGGAAATTTTGACGTAAACGACGACTGTAAGTCACACATTTAACTCTACTACAAAAACACAAAACGAAAATTTCATCTGTCAAAACAAATTTATGTGTTGCCAGCTCTCTGAAACTTCAAATGTTTGGCCAATTGTTTTTTTTTTTAAATCTTAATATTCGTAGTTGTTGTTGTTATATATGAATATATTTTTTAAAATGTTCATTCCTAAACTCTCATTTATAAATTTTAAGACGGCGGTTGGAAGAATAAATCTGTGCGCTTTATAAATTAGGACATTTTAAAAACATGATTTTCTTTAAGGGAGTAAACTTTTATTAACCTTATTAAATACCAAAACAAACATTAGCTTCTGCGATAAAACTAGTTAATAATAATGACTAACACAATCCTTCCTCTTCTTCATCTTCATCATGGGTAGGTACACTAGGCTTTGTTGATAAAGCGTCCACTTGCTAAAAATATATCAAAAAATAACTTTTGGTTAATTAAAACCAATTGCACAGTAAAGTCATAACATTAATAACCGATCAATATACATAGTTTTCAATGCCTTTTTCAAGAAAGCTAATTGCTCCAAATAATTGATATTAAGTAAATAAAGGTATATCTAAGCCTGAGAAATTAAACTAAAAACGATGGTATTGAATTTACCTCGGTATTTGGAGACATATAAGAAGGTGCAGCATCCTTGATCACGTCGGCTTTTGACGTAGTTGCTAAGCCATGTGGTAATGGTATATCGCGAGCGAGAATACTGTACTCAACATCCATGTGTCGTATAAAAGGAGCAGCTAAAGCTCGTTTAGCAGACTCTGGATCTTCATCATCAAATGCTTGTAGAAGAAGTTCTAATGTTTGAACTTCATCCGAATCACAACAATTACCCCATTCCTTAAATGCTTTCTCCGCTGCAACAAAATCTCCTCGAGCAAGTTGAACCAAAACTAGGGCTACAGCTAATCGACCAATTTGACCATAAGACTCTGTCTGTTGATTTAACCCAATTTCCCTTCTTATGGCATCTGCGGCCTGGTCATATCTATTATTGAGTTGATTAAAAGATCGTCCTCAAGAGTATAAATCAAGTTTAAAAAAACTTACTTATTTAATTTTACCAAAATTCGTGAAATCTTTGATGCATACTCAGCAGCATGTCGTGTGGAGTCGTCTAACTATCAATCAACAAGCGTTAGAATATGATCAATAATTATGAAAGATTGTTTTCATTTAATACCATTACAACTTCCAAAGCATGCTTATAAAAGGTCAAAGCAAGTTCAGGATGCTTTTGCTCTACAATTTTAGCAGCTTTATCTAATGCGGTTGCCGCAGCTTCTGGCGATCCATGTTGCTGATAAAGATTGCATGCTTTATTTACATTTTCTTCTATTTCGAGTAAATTGTTGTTTTCTTTCAATATCAGAATTATCTTTAAATTAATAGGAATTAGTAACCAATCACTTTAAATATTTAATAGTTTTATACCTGTTCGTAACATTTTGCAGCATGAAACCAAGATCGATTATTTTTATGACAATCAATTGCTTTCACTAAGCACTCTTTGCTTTGATCAAAAGACTTAGCTATACGAAAGGCGGTAGCTAACATAAAAGAAAAGATTAATAAATAATATAGAATATATTT